>NW_010521096.1:73585-82403 GCF_000687285.1 Phaethon lepturus
GCGGGAGAGAGTGTGAGGGATGGGGCGGGACAAAACCTGAGAGACAGTGGTGTGTGTCTTCGGGGGATCCTGAGGGGAAAAAAATGCGATAAATGTTAAAACCAGTTTAGCTAAGCCAACTGCCCCTTCTTGGGCATGCCCAGCGTGGGTGGGGTTGGTGCAAATGCACACTGGCTGACGGGAGCAAGCCTCCCGAATTTGTGCCCTGTTAGGAGTACCCACCAGATCACGATCTAGCAGGGAAAGGCCTTGGTGAGTAAAGACAATTTAAAAAAAAAAAAAAAATCCATTTGTATGCCCTTGTGTTTTTTGCCCAGTCTGACAGGTGCTCTGAAAGCGGGAGGCCTGCTTTCCCTTGGGGCTGAGCCCCTTGTCTGCCTGCAGGGATGTGCTGGGAGGGCAGCGATGCTGCTGGGCCCAAAGCAGCGAGTCATGTCCTCATGCCTGTCTGAGTTCTGATCACCTGCCTTAATGCCTATGCCTTTTCAATGCTGAACAACTTAAAAAGCTTGAAAGAAAATGTTTTTTGTATGGACAACTGGGCTGCATGTTGTCATCGGCCAGTTTTGGCAACAATTCCCATGAAACCTGGCTCTTTTGTGGGATGTTTTTTAAACCAAAGGTTATTACACAAAAAGTTATTCAGCACATCCCAAACCTTTTCAGGGCAAAATAAAATTCATTTTTGTTCAAATAGCACCACGTTGTGGTCACGTCTGGTAAGTGACGCTTTCCTATACCTAGCCGTGTTAGAAGCAATGCTAGAATTGTTTAATTGAAATAGGGAGGAATATTTGCTCATCTTGACCAAATATAAAATTCTTTTGGAAGTATCACGTGTAATTAGAAATCTGAAGTGTTTTTGGAAAAAAGAAATTTAATTCATTTCCTGTGTTGCTAGTAATTTCTACTTAGCATTTAAAATAGTGGACTTTCAGAGACTCTTCCCCTACTGTTCTAGAGTTATAGCTCTTTTCCCCTTTCTCTTTTCTCTTTTTCTTTCGTTAATGAAAGAGAAAGAGATGGTTGAGAAGACCCAAAATAACATATAGAGCTGTCTAAGCCATTAGCTTACATACAAGGCTGGGCTCATTAGGCTTTTAGTTGCCTTAAGGTTGTCAGTAATGTGTGAGATAGCGCACGTTTTAAATAATTTAATATATAAATGCATTGGTATGTATCAGTAGTACAACTTATCATTGTTTAGTCAAACCTGGCAAAAAGGGCAAGGTCTGAATGGATATGAGCATAAATTAAGTCCAAGAAAGAGGTACACCATCTTTATTTTAAAGGAAGTGGCAGAGCATTAAGTTTTTCTGTTGAGCTCTTACACTGATATACCTTCTTATTTCATGGTGGAAAACATGATTTTTACTTGTATCTGCTGTTTGGCAATTTATGAAATTCTATTCATACTGAAAAAATACTAAAACAATGTTTAATCATATGCAGGTTGGATGAGAATATTTTTAATACTTGCCTTTACTGCCTTGGGAGAGTACGTTTTTTCCTGTTTTCCTTTGTTTTACCTGTTGAAAATTATGAATGCGCCAAATTTGATTAACGATACAGACTAAATAATACTGCACAGGAGTAAAATGTATGTTCTTCAGGACAATTTGTCACCTTTCATTTTATTATTTCACATTAGCATTGTTCTGACACATGCTATTGAATCAGAGCATAGCTATCATTTTTCTTTGCTGTTATTAGGTTTCTGGCTATTAAAATGATTAATCTGCTTGTTAATAATATAATTTCAGTTTCTTATTCTAACCTATCCCCCAAACACTCATCTGTTCACAGCACAAAAAGGATTAAGTAGTTTATGCGAAAAAATTTAAGGATTGTTGTTTTGCCAGACACTTGCAGTGATGTGTCTCATTTTGGCTGTGAATTTCAGTGTGGCGTTTTCCTATAATGCTTGTTGAGGAGCAATCAACCTGTTCATGGTAAAGTAGTTGCTGAAATGTAGTAATCCATTAAACAGCCCTCTCAGTCTACCTTTTACAAGAAAAGGGAGCAGAATGCATGTGTGTTGTATTGATAGTGAGTTTGCTGATGTAGATACACAAGTGGAAAGTTTCCCAATACTAGAACTGGTTGAAGACATCCAAAATTGCTATGATTGCTCATTTGGTGTTTTATAACCAAAAGATGCTGCTAGAGAGAGAGAAGGAAGGGGGAGGGAATAATTTGCAATGCGTCTAAGACCACCAAACATTTGCCAGTTAAAGTTTGGATTGAGTTATCCACATCTCCATGGTATTTTCATTCTATTGGTCTCTAATTTAGACTTGTACGGAGCATGCCCTTTTGCTAAATTGTTGTATAATGGAATATTTTCTCCTCAGATTGAGCTGTTTCACCATGACTGATCATGCTAGCTATTTGAAGATTTTCTTCTCTGCCTGGCTGAATCTTATTCAGGAGGTGAGCTTGAAAAACCACTAGAGCTCTGAATCTCAGAAAAACATTGTCATTTCAGGAGCAGTATCTTAGGAAAATAACATAGAAATATTAAAGTATGTCTCCAAGGAATAACACTGTATTTTGCAGAGAGATCTATAGCAACTTTGAAGAAGCTAGAATACTTTCATCAGCAAGAAATAGCTCAGCTGAGAACTACTGTGTTTATTAGTGTAAGCAGAAACACCAGTAACAAAGCTGTATTGTTGCTTATGTTTATCTCTTCACAGGACTGAGCATTATGTGTGTCTGCCCTCAGGCAATTTAAAAATTTTTATTCGTCAAGCTATGGAGTATTTGTCCAAGGTATCATTACCAGAACAATGAGGCTGGTCATGTCATTGGCTAGGCGAAAGGTTTATATTTAATTTGCAGTATTTAATGTACATAACATGATCTCAGCTGACTTCTCTTAAGTACTACTTGCCAGGGACCTACTTGTAGAGACTTTTGTTAAGTGATGTTCCACCCTACTTCCGATATACTGAGTGCATTGCATTTACTGAACTACAAAGTTCTGTCATCGCTCACAGGCACTGACACAAAATCATTGTGGGTGAGGCGTGGTTCTATTCATAATGGGTGGAAATCAGGTCATTGTCTCTCTTGTTTACTGATCTGTTTAAACTTTGGTTACCATGAATACTCATGCTTGAGATTTTGAAATTTGCTTTTGTTAGCAATTTTTTTGTATAAAAAGGAATAGTATGATGGTCTGTAGGGGGAAAAGAAAGCCCTAAACTCCATGACTTTAGCTGACTTTGACTATGGGGTCTGTTCAAGCATGCAGTCCTGCCAATGTGAACCTACTGCTCCTGAAACTGAAAAGCAAAAAAGTTTTTGCATGACCTCTTGTGAACCCAGATCATTCTGTTTCTTCCCACTTTAGGGCTAACTATAGATAGTGCTTAGGGTTGCCTTTGCTTCCCTGTTTAGCCTTGCTTGCAGCATGATCCTTATCTTCTATTGTGAGTTCCCTACGTGCATCAATCATGGCCCAGTTATGTCACTTCTCTCCTTTTGGATTTTACTTCCCTTTGATGATAGCTTTAAGATAGAAAACAACCTGTTCCCTTAGTTTTCCGTAGTGGAAATATCTGCTTCAATCTCTTGAAGCAAAGTAATGACATTTACAACTAACACTAGACATGCCTGTCAGTCCATCTTCAAACATTTGCTAAATTTGCTTGTTAGATGCTGTATCCCACTGGGCCCACATCAGAAGTTTATTTGTGGTAGTTAGGTTCAGAGACAAAGAAATGTTAGAGATCAAAATACTTTACTTTCGTTCAAATGAATCTGTATGTTACATAAAATGAACTGTTAAGAAACAGGAACAGAAACTGACTTATGTATTTACACCACAAAACACGAATCAGTTAAATATTTCTGGCATAACAAAAAGGAACATGATGAGAATCTTTTGTCCTAAGGGGAAAAGAACATGTGTATTGTAATTGTTTTTAACATTTTCTGCCGCCATTCCACTATTTATGGTTTTGATTTGGATGACCTTACTCTGGCAGTGTATTTATGTCAGACATCACGGCCTACAGAAAATATTTTATATGTCTGAAAACCCTGGCAACTGTTCTAATTTGAGACTCTTGAACATTTTGGTATTTCTTTGTCGCTCTTAGTAAATTAGCACTTCTTAGCTGGTAGCTTTTCTTTGAGTTGTGAGAGAGAAATAGTATTTCAATATAATGCTGAGGACTCAGGGAACAGACAGAGCACAAATAATGTAATAAATAACACAGTTACTAAAATGGTCATTGCAATGTACAGTGTATTTGCTAGTCCAAAATGAAAAGCTAGACCATTCATTCTCTGAACACCTGTTCTGGGGAGATAGAACTTTCTTGCTGAAATAACTTTTTAAGTATTGGTAAGTGTCCTCCTGTTTGCTTTTTTCAGTGGAATAGAATGATACAGAATGGGCCATTTTTCTCCACGTTTTACCTGAATCCCCCTGAAAAAAGGGGGATTACTGTAAAAGCAAGGGTTGGGGCTTTTTAGAAAGGAGGCAGAATGTCTGTCCGCAGCAATAGTACTTTGTGCTGTGAGAGGAGCACGCTGCTCCAGTGGTGTATGGATTGCTCACACAGACCACTGGGCAGCCTCCACAAGGGGGGGTGTCTGTCCTCCCTTCTTAGTAAAGAGAGCCTCTGGAAGCACCACTGAGTTGTATTTCTGTCTCATTAGATACAGGGAACTCTTGACTAAGGCTCACTTCAGAATAAAAGGTGTTTAAAACGTGTTATTTATGTACCTTGAGAAAATAAAAGTGCCGTTTTCCCACCTCCTTCAACAATGTCTCTGACAGCAGAAAGCCATTTTCAATAATATATGCAGGACTAATTAGAAGGTAAGGATACACTATGAAGATCACCAGGCCATGTGCATTGCCATTATTTAAACTTTTGGGAATCTGTCTAGGAGGGAGGTAGCAAATATACAAAAGAATGCACGGAGTTCTGTTCATAACTTACACAGTCCCTAAAAAATTTGTTTAATCTGTGTAGGAATTACTGAGGAGTAAGTAATATCAAGTAAGTGGAGAAGTTTCAATGCTATTTAGCTTTTTACCTAGTGCTTTCACATGGGAAGTGAAACCCTGATGATCTTTGAGCAACCTTAAGCAGTAGTAGCTATAGGAAACAAGAAATGAAAGAAAAAAATAGTGATATAAAAACTAATGGGCTATATTAAATAAGAGAAAAAGCTGATGGTTTTTCTTCTTGTTGCAGGGTACACCACTGATGTAAATGAACTTACATTTGCATAAGACAATAATCAAAGAGGGAATACATTTGCATTTACCTCCATTTTACATAGTCTTTTGACATTAAAAAATTGTTCTCCCTCTTACAGAAGTCATGTGGGGATGGAGTTCTTTATAAAGAACAATCACTAAATCCACAAAGCACTTTTTAATCTCTGTTGATCCTGGCAGCAGTCTTTGGCAAAACTGTAAGGAACAATGGTGTCTTACAGAAGACTGGCATGATTTCCCATGATGTAACAGGGTATGTAAATGATTCAGTACAGTCTACTTTGAGATAAAAAATTTCTGAATAGAGATGGTCGTGCAGGAATGCAAATTCCAAGGCTTAAGAGTACAAATATCCAATTAGGGTGACGATGCAGGCTTTTATGTCAAATTATTAGTGAAGGTGCAAAATAAGAAACATCAAAGAATTATTTAAGTTACCAAAGAAGTTTCCTGTGGTAATCGAGGCCACTTGCATATGGTATGCCTTTGGGAAACAGAATAAATTTAGAGAGAAGAAAGGTGAACACTGGCAGTAAGGAGAGAGAACAGGTTGCCTCTTAGAGGCTGGATGCAGGAATAAGTGGCATTCTTCTGATTCCTTCAGGCTCAGGGCGTGAAGAAAAAAAATCAAATCTGACCATGCGATTCTGGTTGATAAGGAATGCAATAGTGTTATCATGACAGAGAAGGAAGCTTTAGAATAAACATATTTCCCCCCCACCCCGTTCTCTTTTCTTCCGTTGTTTTGCTCTTCTCAAATTCCAGTTTATTTACTTTTGCTTCCTCTCAAATTGTTTTCTTGATTAATTTTGTTTCTTTTTCCTAATCCCGTATTTCATGGAATCTATCAAGGCTGTTTAGTCCCTTGAGAGTTCATAGGCATTTCAGATGAGACTTTACTGTTACAGATATTTTTGCTGATATGAATTCCTGCAGGTACTTACTGAGTATCATACATATCCTCGTTATTTTATCCATTATCTCCTCTTACGCTTATTTGTTATACCCTGTCTAAAATGTAGACCACAATAAAATTGAAGGGCAATGCCTTAATCTGTTCTGAAAGGTATCTTGAAAATTCTGTAGTCCATCACCTATCGTTTATAAATATATCACATTTGGGAGTGTATTTATAACATTATTTCTGTAGCAAGTGTCTTCTGCTGGCCACATCTTACCTATTATGAAGCATGAAAGTGACTAAAAGTGACAATGAGTTGCGGAAATTAGGTGTGTCTTTTCACAAGTTGCAGGTACATCCTGTAGTTGGGTGAAGTTTGGCTAATTTTTTTCATAACAAGTTTACATACTTTCCCACTTTCAATAGAAGTCTTTCTAATATGCAGTCTGCACTGACTTCTAATAATGATTTTTAAATCTGTTTTTTTCTTCCACAAAAATGTTAGTGAAGGCTTGCCAAGGGGGAAAACAAAAAAGCAAACTGAATAAACATGTATCTGAAAGAAGAAATGGTTGAAACATAGAATGTGTCTGATTCTTCTTTCTGTGTATGCATAGGAAATGCAAAAGAAGTTGTTAGGAATAGCCGTGGCTATTGTAAACTTCTAGCAGAAGCTGATCAAAATAATGAGCTTCAGTCTGTAAAATCATGCAGGATGATTCTGTTCCCATCAGCGGGAAGATATTCTGGAAGCCTGGCACCATCTGTCACTGCTTAATTTTTTTTGCATGTCATGTTTTGTGTTGTTAGGAATCCTACATAATTCTAGTCAAACTTGGAAAGGTGGGGGACAGGTTTGTTGCTTTAATAACTTCTGCTGCTCCTGTAAAAGGTTTATATTTGCATGCCAACTTACCATGTTTAATTTACTATTAAGGCTCACTATTCTCATTGTTTCATATATCCTGGCATAGACCCAGTCACTCAATTTATTCCTCTGTTGGCCTATGTCTGGCTGGTGAACTGGTAAACCTAGCAAAGGTTATCAAATGTGCCAAAAATTAAGCTACATTTTTCTTCAAGAATTAGTAAAGAAGATATTTAACTATTCTATGATATCCTTCTCCCTTTAATGACAGCTGAATCTAATAATCTGCTTATAGTGCATAGCTGTGTTTACCTCAAAGCATGCTCAAGATTAGCTGCAGGGAAGCAGCTCGGGAAGGCAGCTATTTGTCTCCGTTCTTTACAGATAGAGAAACTGAAATAGGGTGTCTGTGCTGTACAGGTAGAGAAATTGAGGTAGGGTGAGCAGCTACCTGATATAAGTTGCCCGTGAACTTTGAATTTCTACACTTAAGAATATAGAGTCCCAATAGGATTTGAAGGCTCTCCAGCTAATAGAGATTCTCTGCCTTCTCCGTATGTTAAGTGATAAAAGCAGTCAATAATAACTATCCAGCAATGCCTCACATCACTCTCTTATACTTAGGTGCAGTTATAAACAAATTTTCAATTGTCTATGAAACCTTAAATATGTAAATAATATTTTAATATTTCTCTCAGTTTTTCGTTTCTCACTAATAAATTTTTCAGTTCTGTGCTCAGTGTTCTTTTCCCTTTCCATCTCTACCCAACCTTTTCTCCTATTTCATAACATGCTCTCCTTTATTGTGTCTTCCTCTAATAATAACATACTAGTGAGATGCGTAATCTTGCAGAGTGGGAAAATAGTCTTTATAGCCCAAAAATTACAAGTTGGAAAATAGGGAGGAAATGTTATGCATACTGAAAGCGCCAGGAGTTTGGGGACCACAGACCAAGCTACCAAACTCCAATGAGTGTTCTCTTAGCATTCATCCATTTTGATGTTTTCAAACTGAGGTCAGGCAGCATAGAGGACCAACTCTGGATTGGCATCTTTACATTATTAGGTCAGCTCTTATAGCTGGAAAAACTTCCAGCTGGAACTTCAGTTGTCTTTACATCTGAGACAAAAACAGGGTATTGGGTACACTGGATAATATATATTATCCCTAGGAGGCACGTGAAAACACAGACTTCGCTGATTTTGTTGGCAATTATCACAGTGATTGTTGAGACAGGCTGATAAATTTTGCATTTTTGGTAAGGCACAATACCTTAAATTAACTTCTTCTGTGTTACTATTTTCATTGACTTGACTCAGGAAAAAAAGGAGAGTTTATCACCTTTGGAAGAAGGGGCAGGCAACTCAAGAAGAGGACAAGGACCTCGTTAGGTCATGCAGAGACAAAATTAGAAAGGTGAAAGCCCAGCTAAAGCTCAATCTGGCCATGTCTTAAGGGACAACAAAAAATGTTTTTACAAATATATTAACAACAAAAAGAGAGGCAAGGAGAATCTCCATCCTTTATTGGATGTGGGGGGGAATATTGTCACCAAGGATGAGGAAAACGCTGAGGTACTTATTGCCGCCTTTGCCTCAGTCTTTAATAGCCAGACTAAGTATCCTCAGGGTATTCAGCTCCCTGAGCTGGAAGACAGAGATGGAGAGCGGAATAAACTCCCCATAATCCAAGAGGAAGCAGTTAACGACCTGCAATGCCACCTGGACACCCACAAGTCTATGGGGCCTGATGGGAACCACCCAAGAGTACTGAAGGAGCTGGCAGAAGAACTTACCAAGCAAC
>NW_010521096.1:82596-82913 GCF_000687285.1 Phaethon lepturus
GGACAACCAAGGGATCAGGCCCAGCCAGCATGGGTTCATGAAAGGCAGGTCCTGCTTGACCAACCTAATCTCCTTCTATGACCAGATGACCCACCTAATCGATGAGGGAAAGGCTTTGGATGTTGCCTACCTGGACTTTAGTAAAGCCTTTGACAGCGTCTCCCACAGCATTCTCCTGGAGAAACTAGTGGCTCGTGGCTTAGACAGGTTTACTCTTCGCTGCATAAAGAACTGGCTGGACAGCTGAGCCCAGAGAGTTTTGGTGAACAGAGCTAAATCCAGTTGCCACACAGTTACAAGTGGTGTTCCCCAGGGCT
>NW_010521097.1:0-37431 GCF_000687285.1 Phaethon lepturus
GAACGTGCTGCTCCAGCGGAGGTCCGCCCTCCCGCCCCGGGCCCCAGCCGGGGAGAGGGGCCGCTGACCTACTGGCGACTTCCTCACTAGCCCGGGGGCTCTCCGCGGAGTCACCGCGGTCCCAGCGGCCGCCCTGAGCCGCCGCCGCCCCTCCTTGACCCCTCTGGGCCCTTACCCTCTTACCTAACCGTGGGGACGCAACCGGGGACGGGCCGTGGGTTAGCTGCTGCCCCGGCCAGTGTTCCCCGGAGTCCCCGGTCCTAATCTGAACTGGAAAGGCCTCAGTCCGGGGTGCTGTTTCGGAGTCTTTGAAGGGGTATGAAATGATGCAGGTATCAGAGGGAGCTGCTCCGGGCGCTCTCGCTTTGCTACAGGCGGTGGAAACAGCTTGCCGTGCGTCGCTCGGTACTGCTGCAAGGGTCAGCTTGTCAAGAAATCTCAAGTGAACAAACAAGACGTGCTTAGCTTCTTATGTTTTCCAAAAAAATGTGCTTTGTAGTGATACAAATATGCAACATTATTGTAGTCTGATACACTTTTACCTGGTTGTGATTTGCGTTGCTATAGGCTGATCCCAAAAATTGCTTTTAAAGAAGTTTTTGAGGCAGCTTAGCAAGGCTGGAAGAAGACACCAATAGGCCTCTACACCACTGTTGCACATTTCTCTGTGTTTCTGTTACTTACACATCTCTAAACAAACAGTGGGCACAAATATGCGTATTCTATTGTGACTGAGCTTTAATTTTGCACTTTAACAAACTTGAAACTTTAGGCACAGGGAAAATAAGATTAATGGTTTCCTTTTCTTTTAAACGTTATGAGAAGGAAGTTAGTTAAAAATTTTCCTGGTAGATGCTCTTTTCGTTTGGGGGTGGGCTTTTTGGGGTTTTTTTGTTGGGGTTTTTTTTTCCAAAAGTGAATTTATGCTGAAATGTAAACCTTTAAGTGTCCAATTTCTCTGAGCTAAAACACATTCCACAAGCATGGGAAAGGTTTAGACAGATTCCTGGTATGGTTATCTGGGTGGGTATGGAAGCTAACTGTCGTTACATCTGTTCAAAATCTCAGTGAAGCTTTGTTTACTCAATAGACTTAAGTATTAAGTCTCACATGAAGAATGACACAGCGAGCTGTTAATCATTTGCTTAACCTCCTAGAAGTTAGCTGCTTAGCTACTGAAGTGAGAACGAAAGTAGGAAGAAAGATACTCTGCCTGACTGTTCCTGACCTGATCTCATCTTCACTTGAATCAGTTCTTCCTGTTTCCCTGATCACTGAGGCTGTGTTGCTTTGCAGCTTTTTCCTATAGTGATCTTTGACTGTATGACAGGGGAGTTTTCCAGAGAAGAGAGGTGCTTTCAAACTAGCGTAGTTTCCTTTATGAAGCCAGAGCTTTTTTTTTTTTAAAAGGAGGCAGTTCTACCTGATCAGAATATGATTTCGTACAGCCCAAGGTACTAGGAGATTCATGGGAGGAAGTCCAAGGGGTGTGCACAAAACTTGATTTGATCTCTTCCACTTGTGTACTTCAAGAGCCTGCCAATATAAATCCTGCTTAGCTGCATTAGAGGCAGGGTTGATAACACTTGCAACTGCCTCTTGACTAGAAGCCAAATTGCAAAGAAATGATCAGGGAAAGATGTTCTCTTTATTGTTTTTCACAGCTGTTTCCCAGTCTAGGTGTGATTTGAGGGATAAAAGCAAACTACTTCCTCAATTGATGCTTTTGGGATTATCCAATCCTTCAGTTTGCTAGTGGCGTTTTAGGACATGCAGCGCTCATCAGGTGACAGGCGCAACAGAAAAGATCGGCTCACAAAGTGGGTAGCAACCTGGGAAGGAAGAAGCAGGTCTATGTGACTAGTGGTCTCCCTTTCTGTCACACAGTATCTTACATTAGAACTTGGGCTGGGTAAGTGCCTACGCTAAGTGTTACTAGCATGCGAACCCTGTGATCTTCGACCTGAGCAAAGTTATGGTGATGTATGGTTCCCATTAGCAAGCCTAGCTTTGAATGTTCTCCCTGTGTTAAGAGACTGTTTTCAGAGTCACAGACAGACCGCGAAATGAATTGGAAGTGGTTTGTGTATATATTAGTATATAAGCAAATTTATTTTGTTAAATGCTCATTAGTGAATTCAAATTCTGAAGAGTTTTTCCTGGGGGAATTCTGCTGACTAATTTTTTTTCTTTTCTGCCATTAGACTTCCGCTTGGCTCTTATTCAGCTTCATGTATCCGCTGTTAAATCAGATAACCTTCAACGGGCCTGTGGACTCGTGAGAGAAGCATCAGCTAAAGGAGCAAAAGTTGTGGCTCTACCTGTGAGTCAAGATCATGGCCTACTTAGCACCTATACCTCAAACCCTTGGAAACCTCTTTGTAGTGTTACTAATGCATTTTATATTCCTGCTTCTCCCTGGATAGCTTAGATGCTGTATGAGGCTCCAAAATAGGAAAAAAACCAAAACAAAACAGGGGTTTGTGTCTAGCAGCACACATGAGGGGGGGACAACACATGACAGCAACAAGAGGAAAAAAAAAAAGCAGTTTGTCTTTTTTATGGTATAACATTCTGGTTAAGTTTTTGCTGGTTTAAATCTAAGGCAATTCCATCACTGGTGTGTTCTGAATTCACAAAAGTGATCCTGTGGTTTGAATCTTTGCAGAAGTCTTCCACGCTAGAAATGTAGGAAAAGGCAATTTTCACCTAAAGAATGTTGATATGAAGATGAACGGTATACAGTGACTCTCTTTACCATAATCATTCCAGATTAGATAGTACATGAGAAATAAAATAGACTTAAGAGATTTCCAGCAGGTCATTTGTGGCTGAATTATGATTAAACTGCATTTCTCTTTTGACTTCCTCATGTGGGAATTTGAATAGCCACTTAAAATTACTGATAATTTCTGATTCACTTTTTGGACTTAAGCCATTATTAACTTGCTGAATTTTCACACAGATGAGTGTGCTGGCAACGAGGTGACCTTCCCAGTGCAGCTTTGAGCTTTTTTCCTCTCTTCTTGGGGGTATGTGTGTTACTGCTGTGCCCTGCAGCATCTGACTCAGGAGGGCAAAGTTCTTCTTTGGGGAACTTTTGGTCTGAATGTTTTACACACAGAACGTTTTCCCTCCTGCTGTCACAGGCGAAGTATTAAGTAACCTTTGCAGCTGCTCTGTGCTAACACAGCTCTTGTGCAGCAAATGTGACCTTTGATTATTCTGGCTGGGCCTCCTACATTTAAATTATCTATTATTTGCTCATTTCATCATGAAAACACTGAGTTTTCCAGACCTATTTAGTTGAGATACTCACTTTGCCAATGATAATTTATGCTTTTAGAGTAAAACTTTTCAAACAAGGGCAAGGTTTTTCAGAGACTTTTGGGAGGTAAATTTTGTGCTGGCATTAGAACATGGGCATGAAATATTCTCCTCCTTCCACTTTTTTTTTTAAACTCGCACTACATAAAGAACAGAAGTAACTTGCTCAGACTATATAATCTATACCTCTGCAGAGGCATATAGCAGTTTTCCTGTGACATGTTAGCCTTGATGTGTTAAACTTTTTTCATTTCTGAACCAGGAAAAATTTGTGAGAGAACAATTTATACTACTTATAGATAAAGACATGCACCCAGAATCCATTTGAATCTAGAAATTGATAGAAAGCAATTCAAAGATCTGTCCCTGTGTTATTACCACTTTGGAGAGTGCAGGACTAGGTGATCTCTGCAGACAGTCTGCAATTTTGTTCCAGTATCAACTTATGAACAGGCCCCACGCACTGCTACTGCAAGCTCATACAGAGCTCTGCCTGGTTTCTTGAGCCCATGGTTTCAGTACCACCCACGTTGACACTGCAAGTGGCAAGATGAAGGTGGCTGGCATTGCTTTCATTTCCTTGAAGTTCAGTCCAATTTTAAAAGCCTGGGAAGCTCATTTGACAGCCTGCAGAGACTTCCCCTCCTGCCTCTTCCATCTACAAATTCTGCTGTAGGTTCGCTGGCAACTGCTATCCCAGTGTCTGTACATGGGGCAAAAACATCCATCCAGTTTTGCTTTGGTTATTCCAGTTCAGTAGACTCTATTACAGTTGTTAAGTTTGCTTGATCGATTAGGGCATAAATGTTTATTGTGCTATTCACAGCTTAATTTTTTTCTTTTTTTGGTGGGGCGGGGGAGGGGCTTGTTACAACTGCCAGTGAGTGAAGGTAACAATCAAGGCAGATGCTTGGGCTTGGAACTGCTTGCCAAGGAGCAGGTGCTGGTACTGTTTGATAGCCTATCTGTGGCCTTCAGCTGTGCTCCTTTAGGGGACAAAAAAATTGTAGGGGTGGGATGTCTCACATCCTGACAGAGCTGGCAAATAGAATGCAGACTAAAAGTTCTGGATATCTTGGGTATATCGGATACCATTAGCCATCTAAACTGCTCTGTTAATCTTACCATCTAAAGGTTACATGCCTGGTTCTGAGGGATAGCAAATCTTTAACTAGAGTCTAGGACAGAAGACACTGTTCAGTTGTGAGGAAAAAGTGTTTAAAGTTTTAGCAAAAGAGTAATTTTGAGAAATGCATTCTTTTGCAAAGGTCCTTTTAAAAATGAAGAAATCATGGGCTGTGGACAAGCATGAGCATTTCACAGTTTTGAGAGAATCTATTTAGCTTGTAACTTGTCAAATGAGCTAGGTGGAACTTGGTTCATTGTTCTGATGAGAACATCCCTTGTGATCTTGCTAAGTCTAGACTGATAAATGTGCTAGCGTTACCTGCAGCTTGCATGATACTCTTAGCTCACATTTGTTTGGCACGTGTTCACACCAACACACCCACTCCATTTTCTCTAATTGTTAAGGTCTCTCTGGCCTCCTGATATTTTCCGATTTGTTCATTGAGCTCCTGTAAGCTAAATTCCTGTAACTAAAAAGATTGTGTGAGAACATTGGTAGAGAGGAGTGTGAAAGGTCAAGCACATCTCTGTGCAGTGGTGTTACTGGATTTTAACATAATTTTTTTCCCCCCCTAAATCTAGGAGTGCTTTAATTCTCCATATGGAACCCAGTACTTTAAGGAGTATGCAGAGAAGATCCCTGGGGAATCTACACAAAAGCTCTCAGAAGTTGCAAAGGAGTGCAGTGTATATCTCATTGGAGGTAGTTTACTCTTAGTGACCATCACATTGAGGGGGAAAAAAGGGCAATGTCTACTAGTGCTATTGGATCAAAATTCCATGTAATACAGCAAGGGAAATCTTTGTTCTCGCCTTTACTAAGGATCCATTCCAGAAGAGGATGGTGGAAAGCTGTATAATACGTGTACTGTCTTTGGGCCTGATGGTGCTATGTTGGCAAAGCATAGGAAGGTAAGATGGCAAAATATTGTTATTAAAAGGTTTCTCAGCAATGTTGCACAAATTATTTCATCTGTGCCTAAATTAGTGAATTAGTAGACTCTTGCATTAATAATGAGCTCTGTACTGTCAGTAAAATTGCATGTAATTTTTATTTGGGACCTGTAAACAGCCTTTCTGAATGTGGTCATAAATTTGTTTTGGATAAGGATGACAAAATGCATAAGGCATAACTGGCTTTTCCTAGATGCTGGGAAAACTGTGGTAAAGAGTAAATCCTGATCCAACTCACCTGTGTACCTTGGGCTAGGCCTAAAACATAGTGCCACTTAAGTGGGATCAGGATTTTCCATGAAGTTCCCAGTGGATTATAGTCTTTCTGTTATCTTAAATACTGTTCTTTACAGACTTTGTGTGCTATATGTATGATTAGTGCAGACAACCGAAGTCCAAGTTCCATAGTTAAGCTGTGTCTGCTGTTTGTGTCAGATACTTGCTTACTGTCATCTTCCATCTGGTCATTGCTTTGTGCCTTCTGAGAAACTACCTCCTATTCATAACTGTAGAGTGTAGTTTCTGTTAATCTGATTATGCATACAGGTAACATTCCGTAGGTGAACAACAACTTATTTCCTTCAAGGGAAAACAAAAAAGAGAATGCAAGGTTACTTGGAACAAAAGAGGTGGTGCAAAATACCTCTGGGGTGCAGGTATTAATTTATTCTGTAACTGATTCTACACTTTGCTACACTATTAGATTACTTTCTGAAGTACTATGTTGCCTTCCATCTATCATACCACACCAGTCTGCAAGCCCGGTACTTGTTTTTGTAGAATGAGTGCAGGCTTGTAGTGTCTAAATATGAATGAATAATAATATAAAAACAGATGCTTTATTAGGAAGCTCCAGTTAGGAACAGAGTCTTCCATTGTAAGGGGAGGGATAAAGACAGTCTGCAGGGGCTAAGAGGCATCTGCATAGCTGAAGTCATGGCAACTTCATGACATGGTGAAGATATTTTCTGGAGAAGTTTTGCAGGAATGGCACTCAAGTCTTAGAGAGGAACATGCTGTCTGTTTTAACATACTTTAAAATCATCCTGACAAATTCAAGATATTTTATATGTATCCTTTCTTTTGCAAAATTACTCATTAGATCAAGATACCTAGCTATCTTGCAGGGATGCTTTCCATGAAGAAGATCTAGAGCCATACTATAAATTAATTGTTATATTTTTAGCTGTTTTTAACTACTCTCTATTACTGCATGGGAGAAGAACAGGGCGCATTCTCTTTGTTAAGCAATATGAATGTTTGATATGTGCATCACTTGGGTCATAGGGATTATATATGTTGTTTAAAATGTCCAGGGTTTTTTTGTTGTTGTTTTGTTTTCCAGATAACTTTAGACATGTATATTTCTGTAGAGAAGAAAAGTGCTTTAAATCATCTCTAGGAGATCTCACAATCTTAAGCAACATTTAGTTGGCATTCTGACAAAAGAGTAGTTGAGATAACAGTAATTAGAAAACACATACCTAATAGAAAGAGGCTCAAATACCAAGCAGAGAAATTGTTATTACTTGTTATTAATCATACTATAATTACAGGTTCATTTGTTTGACATTAATATTCCTGGGAAGATACAGTTCAAAGAGTCTGAAACACTGAGCCCAGGGAATAGTTTCTCCATGTTTGATACTCGTGAGTATGAGACAAGCCCTCTCTGTAAGGATCTCTACCACAATAACACTACAGTCATTCTGGAGTTCTCTTTCCCCCTCCTCTTCCCCAGCGATGGATTTCTAGACTATCAGGTTTATATTAGGCATTTGACAACCATAGCAAATACAGTTTAAGTTTGTTCCAAGTGTGTGGGTCACTTCTGAAACTTTTAAAAAGGCAATGTGATTGCAGAAGGACAGAGGAGCAGAAAGGGTTGAAGCATATATCATGGCACTTCCCTTAATAAATAGTGGTCATATTGATTTGTTAAGGAGAAGTTCCTGTATTTTTTTTACAGCAGTTACATCTTTAAAATGGTTCTTATGGAACATGGCTTGGAAAAGAATATATGCAGCAAACAGCTACACTGGCACATTGCTTCATGTGAGGATGATATAATAATAGAGACGACTGTAAATCCCATTCCAGCATTCTTGCTTTTTTATCTGAGGTGGTTCATTCAAGACACCTACTGTCCCCAGACCCTCCCAGTGTCCAAAGATTACCATGTTCTGTTTACTGAGCTCTCTGAATAGTCTCGTCTCCCATGGTCACCTTTTTCTCCTTGCAATGTGCATGCTGTAAGAAAGTACATGACTGTAATTTCTTTAGTCCATGAAGAGAGGTGAGTGCTTTCTTTTTTTGAAAAGAAAAATAATTGAAAAACCTGCAGCTAAATCAGAGAGGAACACATTACACATAGACCTGATATAACATGATTTTGTGGAAATGGCTGTTTTTAAAGGGTAGATAAGAGTGCTTCTCACAGTCTTCCTCTCATCGTGAAGCATGAATTCTCCCCGACAAATAGCCACATTTGTGGAGGGATACACATTTAAATATAGCTCCTCTTGTTACTGTGAGATGTATAAAGTAACAGCTGGCAGGATGGCTGCAGGGAGTCTTGTGATTGCTTTTGTGTACTTGTGATAGCGATATGACTGTTGTCTCTTGTGTTTTGAGAACAGCATACTGTAAAGTGGGCCTGGGCATCTGCTATGATCTCAGATTTGCTGAGTTGGCTCAAGTCTACGGACAGAAAGGTGAGGCTGGGTCACCTAATGGAGCATGGTTAGCCCTAAGGCCTGAACAATGCAGGGCCATTTCAGGGTGGTACATACATACTGGGAAATCTGTGTGATCAGGAGCTCTTCTCCTCACCCAGAAACAGAAAATGCATCTTTGTTATTCAAACGAGTGTCTGTTCTCCTTGAGTAAAGTAACAGTCATTTCCTCATACACGTTTGCTGCTGGAGTGATGGAGATGGGTATATCTCCACACTTGGTACTGTAATCACAGGGCTTTGCTGACATAAGTTATCACCCATGTCATGCATGGATAGGCTCTGTTTGGTTCCATTTTGGGCAGAGGTTGGGAAGTACTGAAGGAAACCTTGCCTTGAGCCTCAATGTGAAGGGCTACGCTAGGGCAAGCCATCTTCCCCTTAATGATGGCTGGGTTCTAATTTCTGTTAACAAAGGTTGCCAGCTGCTGATATATCCAGGGGCTTTTAACCTGACAACAGGACCAGCTCATTGGGAACTGCTACAGAGGGGACGGTAAGAACAAAGTAACAGCTTATCCTGCTGTTCCAGAGGGAGTTTTAGCATGGGGAACTGAACTGTTCTTGTGTTCCAAATGACACTATGCCTCAGAAGTGGTGCTGCAGGGCCACTTTGCTGTTGGAGCTACACCATTCCTCAAGCCTTGCATAGGACACCAAAATGATTTTGCTGTCAAGGAGAAAAGCAGGGAATGCTTATCCTTCACTCTTGCCAGCCCCTCCTCAGCTAGGCCCTTTCAAGGGCCTTTTCCCCCATGGCTCTGGAAGCACCCTTCACACACAAACTTCTAGACAGAAGAGCCAATAATAAGCATTTGAGAACTGCTTTAATTACAGATAGAAATAGGCCCTGAGATTACTAAATGCAGTATTGTTCATTTGGTCAGCTTCAATCAACTTTGCTACATGCTGAATGAACGTGTAATTCATTCTACCCACTAACTCTGGAGCAGGTGCTAGTGACTTCTCTTTCTAGGCTCTGCTTTCTCTGACTTTCATATCACATACAGTTTTGGCTAGTCCTTAGGAGGATAAATAGTTTGCCCTTCAGAGTGAATTTTTTTTCTTCTGCTTAGTTAATTGGTGGTATAAAAAAAATTTATACTTACTTCCCCCCTTCTTCCCTCATCTTTCTTTGAACACAGAGCTGTTGATAATCAAGTCTACGTTGCTACTGTATCTCCTGCTAGAGATGAAAAAGCATCCTATGTTGCCTGGGGACACAGCACTGTAGTTGATCCATGGTGAGTTCAGAAGAAAAAACACCAAACTGATGTTTTCTTAGTTAAAAAGCGTTTTACTTGACAGTCACATTTCAGTCACACATTGTCACCTCCTCTTAAAAACATCAAAAGTTCTTGGTAAAAAGCACCTGAGACTTAAGCCTACATTCTCAAAATCATGGTTTAAAACTGTCTGACTATAAAACAAGAAAGAAACTAAAACAACTAGTTTAACAATATGTATTCATTTCGGTAGGAAAGGAGCTACTTAGTACTAGTATTTAGCATTAGTTAAGCTGCTGACCTTTTCAACTTCTCCCTGAAGTTCAGTCCATTATATACTATGTTTTATGGTAGTTTTCTGTGCAGAACTGAATTGTCTTAAACAGCTTACACAAAACTATTCCATTTCCTCAAAGAACAACACTGCTTTGACATAAGAAAGAACAAGAAGAATGTCTTGAGCTAGATAAGAGACATATTCTGACTTAAGCAGAAGTCATGCCGGTGCACAGGAGGTAAAAGTGACTCAATCTTCAGGCAGTTATTTTTCTTTCAAATAAATCCACTGATAGTTCTCTTCTAGATGATTGCAAAGTAAGAAAAGCTTTATCTGTGACTTGAGCTTTATATGAGGAAAGCAGTGACAGAACACCTAGTGGGAGACATGATAAATAATGTTCAGTAGCTCATGCAGAGTAAAAGTATACTCCTGTTAAAAGCCAGTAGGATCTGAAGGGAGAAAGTGTTAAGTCTTTGTCATATATGGCTGTCCCTGGTGAAGTTGTTTATTTCACCTTGAGATATATTGCATGCTCACATGTGCTGGTTCTCATAGTCCCTCTTACCATGATTCTTGATCTTCAGAAGCATACTTATGTTAAATATGTGTATGTCACGTATAAAATATGCAACATATAAAGCCTGGAAGCAATTCCTATCATGGAAGAGTTATGAGTTATGATGCTATTTTTAGGACAGTCCTGTCTTTACAGCTGTAGACATCAAGGATAGGCACTCCCTTTTGTACAAACAGCAGCAACTGGACTGATGCCTTGAGACCTCTGTGTTAATGCTGTGAACAAATGTTCTTAATTTTGCAGGGGTGAAGTCATAGCCAAAGCTGGGGCTGAGGAAACAGTTATATACACAGATATAGGTAAGTGTAAAGGTGTTTGTTTTCTTTTTTCCTGCTTGCTTTCTTGAGTACAGGTCATGAGACTAAGGAGAGACAGTTTTTTTAAGTCTGGGGGCTTGCACATGGAATTACAGATGATGCAGTGTTCCCAGCCCTTCTCCACCTTTGCTAGATTAAAGCAAGAACAAGCAGCACTTGACTATACTCTTCCAGTTTTCCTACTTAGGAGGAAGCTGCCACCTTAGGAAAGAGCAAAGCTGAGGCTTCCTTCAGCTGTGGCTGCCCAGTTGCAGTGCCCTACAGCCCCATTCTCCATGAAAGCTGCTCTTTTCCCTGCCCTATCTCAGAATGAGTCAGGAGCTTTCCTTTTTGACTGCTGTTGTAATAACTTTTTCTTCCCCCTCCCTGCAGATTTGAAGAAACTTGCAGAAATACGTCAACAAATTCCAATTTTAACCCAGAAGCGTTGTGATCTCTATGGTGTAGAGGTGAAAAAGTGAAGCTGGGTGAGTAGGGAAGGTTCAGTTGGCACAATGACTGCTGCTTTCATCTTCATAAGGATTCCCTCACTCATTGCTACACAAGCTACTGCTAAATGTGCCAGTTAATTAAAAAACAAAACCAAACCTCTTCATGGTATAATTCTAAAATTGATTCAAATACAACTTTTGTATCTCCTCTCATACTTTAGTATTTTACAGCTAGGATAAAGATGGAGGTGAAATCAGTTCAACACAGTGGTAGTTAATATTGCCTTTTATGCATCATGATGTTTTAGTTACCTTTTGGGGGCTTTTTTGTAGAATGTAGAAATGGGAATCTTGTTCTCTCTGGAAGTCCTCTGAAGTCAGCTTTGGTACTTTGAATTTTTTAGTGAATTATCAGATAATCTAGAAACATGATTCTTCCACCTCTGTCCTTCTTAGTTGTATGTGCCTTAACAGTGTTTCTTGAATGCCCAACATCTAACTTGGAAAGCTTAATATTGAACATGCTAAACAAAACAGGCCAGACTCTGCTCTGTACTACTTGGGGACAATGCAAGAAGCTGCCAGACAGAATTACTACCATAGAAGAATCTGTAACAGTCTTTGGTTCATGTGTTTTGCCTGGGATATATGTATTAAATTCTCCTTATTGCAGTTCCTGTTTATTGCTGAAGTGGTGCAGGTTACTGTTTTGTTAAAGCAATTCACATGTCGTCACACCTTTGTGCTATATACTGCTTCCTTAATATAATGTCTGAATGTGTTTTAGTTCTGCTACCTGGCAGTCTTCACCTGAAAAGGCTGAGGGGAGTCAAAAGGCTTAGAAAACTTGCTGCACTGATTAAACCTTTCTGCCCACAGTCTTCCGGAAGACAGGTACTACAATTGCCTAATGGTTAAATGCATTGTTGCTACCAAAGGCCAACTCCCATCAGCTGCACGGGAAACACTCCTTACTTCATTGCTCTTGCAGAAGAGACTAACAGCTTCTCTCTGCTGAAGAGAGTTTCATTAAAGATGGCTTTAAAATACTTAAAACCAGCCTCTAGCATGTTGGAATGTTGTTTGGTTTTGTTTCTTAAAGGAGGACACCTTGGTACTTCTAATGTAAAAAGATAGGAATTTGCCAATGGTGGGGTTTTTCTCCTTGGGATGAAAAAAAGCAGCAACTATCCAGCTTTTACCACTATAGTTTTCCAGCAGCAAAAATGATAAAGTGATAAGACTAAAGGCAACTTCAAAATACAAAAACTGGAAGAGGGAGAGGTTTTGTCTTGCTCTAGCTAACCACCAGTTTCCCTCAAAACCACCCTACCTTTTTATTCATGTGTGGCTGTCATCCTCTTCCCACAGCTGCTCTTGACTTTTTTTTTTAATGTTCTTTTGGCTTCTCTGGAATGAGCTAGGTGTGTGTTTTATAAAGGAAAATTAATGGTTAAATTAAGCCAGACCCTGAGGCATCTTTCCCCTCAAAAGACATATCATACCATTCCACTCAGTGGCATTATCTATTCCAGTAGGTATTTATTGGTCTGTACTCTTCACTGCATTTTGGTGTACACAGTGTACTGGAATTCTTAAGAAACAAGCCACAGAGCATAAGGTGAAATGAAGATTTATTTGTTGAAAAATAAATATAAAAAAATTTAACAATTTACCATTTGAGTCAAGTTTCCTGCATTAGATCAGTGCCTCCCACATATTGAACAATCGGCATCCATGATTGGCCATCACTGGGCTCCAACTTCTAAATCATAGCAACTATTATACATCTGTTTCTCTAAAGTACCCCATCTGTCTTTTCCCTCCCCTCTCTCTACTAGTTTAACATGCAGCAGAACAGGAACTAAATACTACCTTTGGAGGATTAAAGTAGTGCAGGATTCTCATGGGCTGACCGCTTAACTTTAAAAATGCAAAGTGCAGTCAACAGAATGCATTGCATGGCTAGGACCCTCCTCCCCTGCAATCCCAAGTGGAGAGAACAGATGAAAATCTGTAACGAGCTACTTTGGTGAACTTGGATGAAGAGGTGACATGAGCTGTCCTCTTCAGTCTGTCAGGACAACTTCTAATCACCTTGTTTTAGGGGTCTCCAGTGCGTTCCACTCAAAAGTGATACAAATGGGACTCTGAATTTTTGGGGGGATTCAATGAAAAAAAGTACACAATCAGTTCTCAGCTAGATAACACTTAAAGCAGTCCATACTCAGTATGTGTTGGTAGAAAACAAACAGGCACTTTAAGTATCCATATTATACAGACGCAACAATATTCTCCAAGTATAGAAAACCAGCCAGTAACAACCCTGGAATAGCTCCAGAATTTCAGCCTGCAAGAATTTAAGTTTTTAAAGAAATGGCAGAAAACACAGTAATACCTGTTCTATCAGGCACTGTTATTTCCACTGCAGCTGGGAAGCCTGGATAAAGCTGCATCCAAGCTCCTCTTAATAGTTCCAGAATAAGTTACAGTACAGCTCCTTAGTATATGTTGGTTGCCTCTTCACTTCCAATCTGCAGTTAGATCCTAGTAATTCAAGTCACAACTTCTAACCTCCATTTTGGCAAACTTGGCTCTAACGTGAACAACAGGGATTTTTACATGATCAGAATTCAGATGCAAGACAACTATGTGTAGAAGCAACTTCCCAGAGTCTCTAGGACTACACCAGGTTTATCCAAGCCTTCAGTACTAGCTTCCTACATTTCAACAGATTCATTTTTTTAAATAGCAGTAATACTTGCTTCACTTCAGCTCTTGATCCCTACTAAAGAAAGCTTTTCCTCAAAGTTCACATGCACACCTGGCTTAAAGCAAAACTTCAACTGTATCAGCCATTAAGAAAACAACCACCACAAAAAAGTGCCTTTCACTAAAGGGCTGCACCTGCATACACACATTAACAGGGTTTCAGCTACTCAGATTCCCAGCTTTCCTGGCTGGGTTTCCTTTTCCCTGTAAGCTTCAGCTCTTGAGATCATACCTGTGGGTGATGGAAGCAACTGGAGATAAGACTTATTAATTCCATGTCTCCTCCTCATTTTTTCTTAAAGGTTGAAGTGAGAGAAGATGACAGGGAGTCAGTCATTATTAGTTCTTCCTAGATTCAAAGCAACCTCAAATAAGCTCGGAGAGCACCAGTGCAGAGAACACTTTCATCAAAACCTGTTCTTATACATGTCAGAGAGAGATACTTGAAGGTAATATTTATTTTTTCAGTTTACAGGTGATACGTCATTTACAAAAAAAAGTTACAGACAATGCATCCTTTCAGTGCAGTTCCAAACTACTTCAAGAACAGGCAAAAGTCTGTGATGATTTGGAATGCTAGTATTTGACAGCACATGCTTTTTTCCCTTAATTGATTGGGTGGGGTAAGGAATGGGGTACAGGTAGGGTGAAGAGGAGAAAATGCCAATGTAAGTAAGGCCATGCGAATAAAAACTCCTCAAGAGAACAGGACACATCAGTCAGTCTGGCATATTTTTGTTCTCAGGTAATTGATGCAGAGATTGGAAGTTCCAGATAACATTTGACACTTGTTATGTGCAGTGCCCTTAGAAGCTGCCAGTACCTTCCAATGCCTTCAATTCTACACCAATGCTATGATTTCAGATCACCTACTGAGCTAGCTAAAATAGAATGATTAAATCTTTATGTCTACGCTCCACCATTTGAAATCTCAACTGTAGTTGCTGGGAGAAAGGAAGGTCAAGTTGAAAATACAAGCTGCTGCTACATGGTGGTGCAAGTAGAGAACAAGACAGTTTGACCACAGCATAGTTCATTTGTTTAAAAGATGAAATACATTAGACAACTCAGCACAAGCAAGTCTATGATTCCAGGATGGAAAGGAGCCCAAATTAGTGTATTGTAAATTAAGCTACATCAGTTAAGCATTTGTATGAGGTTTATCCAGCCACATGAATCCAGGGAGAGGCAAGATGGACTGACTGACTTCCGTACTAGGAAGATCAACCCAAAGCAAGAGCACCCTCCGTGAAGCTCCTAGCAGAGGAAGCCGGTTTATACTAGTATTAATAATTTGCCAACCTGCTATTTGCAGAACAGTTGCTTCCTTTCTACAGTATTTGTAATCTTGGACAAGACAGGGTCTAAAGAACAAGGAAACCAGTACAGATTCTAAATCCATTATTTGAACATTTTAGCCTATGCTTTGTTGCTTCTCTCACGTAATCCAGCAATACGGCATTACATTTAAGCAAGAGCATCAGATTATATGCACATACACAGATTATATGCAAGCATGACCTTACCTTGGCAGCTGTACTCCCAGCAGTGCTTTCTGTTCTTGAAAGTCCCTCTGAACCCTCGAGAACCATTTCCCAAGACATTCAGGTAAGGACTGCTGCACAGGAACATGACCTTTCTTCCAGTAAAACTATGCCAAAGCAGTGTTACCTGACCTCCTTCCCCAACCAACCTTTTTACTAGCTCTCCTGTACAGTACGCTTGGGCTTTCTGGGAGGAGGACATGGACTATCAAATTAATTTCCTAATAGCTGCCACAGGACTATTTCTAAGTTAGTTATGCAGAGGGTGGGAGGGGCTTTAAGGGAAGATTGTGCATGCTTGCATGTATTTACAGGGATTCTCACCACATCTACTGACTTAAAAAAACCCTCTATTATTAAACAGTTTGAAAATTATTTTTTTTCCATTTTGCAAAATTAAAATCAACCCTCAAGGATTAATTGCATATAAAAAAGAAACCTATTTTACAGCACTGACTAGTATTACCTTTAAAATCAACAGGAAAAAAACCCACATGCTGTAGTATTGTTTTGATAAAGCAAAAATCGCCCACAACATAATCACCCAAAATGAACCAGTGTGAAGTTTTTATTTGCATGGCCAAAATATCTTCCTTTTGTTCCCCTGCACCTTTATTTCCCTTAACACGCTTGAAGGGTTTTGCTGCAGAAGGAACAAGATGCAACACTGCATACCTCCTTGAACAACCACTCCCACAACACCTAAACATTTAACAGATGTAGCAAATGACAACACCACGAACGGGAAAAAACTAAGTTCCACCATTCAACATCGTCTGCAACAGCATCTTTAGGGCTGGCTGAAGTGGGCAACTTCACTTTAGAAGGTCATTTCCTCCTTGTTTCTTTACAGTGTTGGTGGTTTCAATCCATACTTCCTTGCAACTTCTGTCTGGGCATAGGCAGCATCGCAGAGTGAGTAGAGGTGGGCCATCTCCATTTCAGATTTGGCCAGGTTGATAGCTTTGTTGAACATTTCAATGGCTTTATCCAGATTACCTCTGAAATAAACCAAAATTTAGTCCAATTAACACTGGCAAAGCAATCTGTTCATCTCTACAGCATCTTTTGGGTTTTGGGGGTTTTTTGGGGGGTTTTTTTTGTGTTTTTTTTTTTCCCTTCAAGACTTCCACTCCCCACTACTAACAGCTTAAAAAGACTTTGGGAGGAACCACCACAGGAACTTGCAATGATGATCATAAGCAAACAGAGAAGTTGTTACCAAGCCTAAGCAACTAGGACAGCTGTTAAACAGCCTTCCTCTTGAGACTCCCCACAGGTGACAGTGGGGGATAAAGTGTTCTCCACAGGACACCAAGTTTACTACAAAGATCATACTGGGACAACTAAATTAACTCTCATCTCCCTTGAAAAGAATTTGTATACTTAAGAGGAAAACTAGCACAGACAAGACCTCACATTATTTACATAGGAAATGCTTGCAAAATTTCTCATGACAACAGTTAAATTGTCTGTCCTTTTGATGGCTCTCCATGTGAAAAAAAAAGTCTCAGCTATACTCCCAGTTACACCCCAAACTTTTGCACAACTGTGATACAATGCACTGTTACAGAATAGTGCATGAGTCTCTCCTCTTTATCCTTTGAACTTGCAAACTGCAGTCTTGTTGTAATTAAACCCAAATCGTCAGGCTTAATAATGTAGCTCGGGATCCTCAGTACAAATGGTCCACTAAGGTATGTTTAAGGACTACATTAGATACACAGGAAGCCTAGTAATGATTAAGGAAGTCACTTTAAATGCAGAAGGGATGTATTTAAATATACACAGATTCATCTGCATGTTGTCTAGCAAGTATGAAATTGGTGAACATGGGAACTTGTCAGATCATAAAGCAGAATTATGCCATAGAGAAAGGAAGGCTTTACTAAAGACTTACAGAACAGAAATCAGGACTTCAGGTAAGAGCTGGTCTTGCACAGCACTGGGGAGAAGATCTTAAGAAAGACTTAAGATCCATAAGGAAATCTAAAGGACTACTGTAATTTCAAAAGTAACTAAGAACTCTTAACACGGCAATTCAATGTTACCTTTGCACTTCAATCGTTCCCATGGTTTCATATGCAAAATCACATTTGTTATCAATTTCAATGGCCTTGCTTATGAGTTCTAACCCTTTGTCTAAATCTTGCTTCCACTGGAGCTGAAGTAAACTAGAAGAAAAAGAAAATTTAGAACATATTTCATATACTTCTCCCAAAACCCTGATCACATAAGGGAAAAAAAGAGATCACAAGTGTATTTCAATCCTAATGCTGGGTAGATAGTAGCTTCATGGCTTTTAAAAACATGTATGTGAAAATCACTTTCAACAAGCCATGTTACCCATTTAATGACTCCCAAGAAAGGTAAATTCCTCCCAAGAACACTTGTTACAAGTTGTTTTATGAAAGACAAAACTTCAGCACAAAGCTGAAATTAAGATAGGACTTTTACTTAGAGTCAGATATACTTCAAGTAGATACTCAATTAGGAATGAACACTACTGAAACTTTCCCGAAACTTATTTACAGTTTAGTCAAGAGAAACTGTAGAAATACATTTAATAGCACCAATATGTTTTCACAAAGTTATTTCTCCTGGCTAAACTTCTAAACACAAATATTCAATTCAGGCTGAGTCATCAGTGTGCCAACTGCCCTTGACCAAAAGGATTGCAAACGCAATACATACCCTTTATGAACATATGTAGTGGCATTGTCTGGCTCAAGGTCGATGCATTTATCATACATTTCGTCAGCCTTGCCAAACTGCTGTTGATCAGTTAATGCCTGCATCAAAAGAGAAGCCTGTATGTCAATACGCAACCAAAACATGCACTCTGCACTAGGCTAATTCTAATTAAAACCATATTGACGACATAAGTTTGAATAGCTCTCTTACAGTAGAGCAGGCCAGGCACATCGGTTCCCAGAGTTAAGTTTCAGAACTAAGGCTTTTTAGAAGCAAGCTGCCAGGCTTTAACTGCACAAATTACTGATCACAGTACCATCTGTAATGGGAGATCCACAAGCAACATGCTAAGCGTACTGCAAGTAAAGTCCATTCTAAGAGTCTGTACCTGCAAGTCTCAACTTTTTCCTTTTTCAAATATACTGCTTTCAAAAAGAAATGCATCCATATTGCCTACCTACTTAAAAAATCAGAACATCTCATCTTTTTACTAGAACCAGCAGTACATCTCCTTAGAGAAGAAATAACAGTCTGTTACAAGTGTACTTTGAACATCTGTACTAAACTCTGCTTGACCAGTTCATGTCATTTGTAGCAGAACAAAACTGTTACCCTAGTTCCACACATTTAAATCCCAGATTACTGAGAGAATCCCTGACATCCATCCAGTGAGATGCCACACACATACAGGAATTCAAAGGGAAGTGTATGCCAGACCTCTGTCTCCTAATAACAACCCTTGACTTCCATCACTTATGTTCTACTCCACCAATTACTTCTCTACTTCCTCCACCCCAGAACGCCCATACCCATGAATTCAGGTAGCTTACTAAGGACAGCATGTGTTATCTCAGAACTTATTGTCAAAACTCTTCATCTATTATTTGAAGAAATGTATCTTATCCAAGACAAAAGGCGCAAGAGAATGCAGCATTTTCTTTAAGAGAGAGAAAAACGTACCTGAGCATAGAGTGCATAGCCTTCAGCACACTTTGGAAATTTTTTAATCACATCTTCAAAGCCTTTCATGGCTGCTTGCACAGGCAAAGGATTATTTCCTGTATAAGCTTGGCGATACTATTCAAGACAGAAAAAAAAGAAAAAAGGAGAAAAAACAAAATACCACCACACAAAAAAGGCTCATCAGAACTCTACCCATTTCCCCAAAAGATACATGCATCGCAACAACTACAAGTTGCAGCAGGTGATGTCACTTGTACATCCTACCAAATCTGGTTTTAAGAACCTACTATGTGTCAAAGTCTCTGGTAGAGTGGACTTGGAGAGGAGAAAAGGGTGAAAGAAGGAAGCCATAAGGCCTGATAGTTGCCAATAGCCTCCCTCTATTTCAAAAGCCTAGAAATTCCAGTCCTAGAATTCCTTCTTGTTCACACCATGCAAAGCTGTCCCTAGAAGATTCCTGCATGCAGAGGCATTGTACTAGCTTGAAACAGTTTGTTTCAAATTTCTTGAAGATGACCGTTTTCCACAACATTAAAGCTTTATGTAAATCTATTTTATGTGATACAATTAGAATGAAGATGTGTGTTCCTTTACCACAAAACAGAAAAGATGACCTACTGGTTGAATAGTGAACATTTTGAAATGAAAGCAGCAAATCCTTCCTCCAACTGAAGAAACTGTTGCAGTCTCTCTTTACCTTACTATTAAAAGATACAGAGTTGTTGGTTGCCCTACTTTTCCATTAAATTGGAATAAAATAGAGACACACAGTACGTTTTCCAGAACTTGTTAAAAAGAAAAAGCACCCAGACAAACACCAGCATGCTACCTACCAGAGCGAAACATTTCTGTGCTTGAGCCAAGGCAGAATCGGGTCGCAATCGGATACATTCATCAAAGTCTTCCACAGCCTCTTCAATTTGGTCAAGCAGGATTTTCAGCTATCCAGAATGAAAGAAAATCCTATTTCTGTATTTAATCTGTGCTTCAGACACTTACGTGATAATTCAATGAGCAATTTCTCATACTGTCTCCAGTTCAGTTTTGGAACTGCCTAGAAACCTATAAAACCCATGATTAAAAATCACTGCCTTGAAATAACAAAGCCACCAGCGAAACTCTGCCTTTTTGTGTATGAAGCCAATGTCCATGTGTAGGGATTGAGAACGCTTGCATTTTAGATTGTTGCCATTACTGCTTCAGCATTATGTCCAGTCTCCAAAACTATGCTGTATTTCCTCAAGTTGCTGTGCCCCACTGTACTGAATGCCTGCGGACTATTTCGATGTCAAAACATTTTGGCTTTTCCAGCTTGCATTTCAACTTTTTTTTTATATTCTCATTCCTCCACAAGAGTGGAGCTCACTTCATCATTCTCTTACTTTACTGTGAAGCTACTGTAAAACACTAATTTTCAGTCTGCAGAAAACTTTCATTCCCTTCTATCAACACCTAACACCATTCTTATTTCTGAGTGCTAAAGAGATCTAATGACTTCATGGAGAGAGGCACTTGATCCATGGAAGTCTTCCTTACGAATACAACTTAGGCAGTGTTTCCTTTTTTTTTCCAGAACCTTGGAAGGAGGCCTCTCAAGGTCTAGAAATTAGTCAAGGACACAGCAGCATCATAAGCCAGAGAGGGATGAGCTGAACAGATGCAAGTCTAGGCTGCAGTGCTGCAGATGCTGAGTTATCAGGAACACACATTACATCCGCTTTAACAAAGCTTCTTTCTGTGCAGATGCTGCTCTGCCATATCAGGCCCCTTCACAGAGCAGCTTATATCTGGCTGTAAATGTATATAAGACCTAGTACTTTTACGTCAGAGTTCATATTGACAGAGGCCTGAACCTCTGTTGCTCTGCGTTCTTTCCTATAGCTACAGAAATAAACTGCTTCTGCCTGACCTGAACCTGCAAATTAGACTGCATGTTTACTCCGCAACAGTTCCAAATTAGGAGTTCATGTTTTTCTGCCACAAACAGTGTCAAGTGTATCTGATGATGTACTAAACTTTATTTTTCTTTTAGTATATACTGAAATATTCAAGTATTGGGACAAAATCTCTTATGTTTCTTACTTGTCCTCGATGGTGGTAAACATCTGCATTCTGAGGATCAATATCAGCAGCCATGTTAAAGTCTTGAGTGGACAGCACAGGTTGCTGCTGCTGCATATACATACTTCCTCGTTTGATCAGAGCATTAGCTCGCAGCTGTAAAAAAAAGTTCAAAGAAGCATTAGCCACTCCAACATTCCTTCAGATTTAATGCTTTGTTACAGTAAATTTTTCATTTGACTAGTTTCTCCCACTGACAGATTTCATTCATTCTAAGCAGGAATAAATTTCATATTGACTCTAAATGAATCAAGTCCCTTGCTTAATTTCAAATATGTCAGCCTATGCTTCCACCTCAGTGGATTTTCAACCTCGCCCAAACCCTTTATAAGACAGGTTCCCTATGCTTACAAATACATCAACATTTTTTGAAGCAGTTCAATATGCAAGTACAATTAATGTTTTTCTCTTATCTACAAACTGATTTTTTCAGACTGGATAAGCCTCCAATTCATTCAACTTCCTCTGTTCCTTAGTTTGTACTGCTTAGCACAGCTGTCTCAAAAATCAACAACCCCCTGAAAAAACAGTTTGTCAGGAATAGAAAGACAAAACAGTGAATAAACCAGAACACTCCCATTAAAGTATCTGAAAACTTGGAAAAACAACTTCTTCAACTGCACTGGAAGTTTATCACCTAACTCAACCCAAACTACAATCCAGCTGTGACAGATTCTTACCTTCACATTTGCATCTTCCATGCTGATGACCTGATCTAGATCTGGTTTGGCAGCATTTGCATTGCCAATAAGTAAGTAGAAAGTAGCTCGCAGAAGCAAAGCTTCTGCCATGTATTTTCCCTTTGCTTCAATTTCTTTTGTGCTCTCACTGATAATTTTGTCATAGTTCTCTTCTTCCATATATTGTTTTGCTCTCAAATAGCCAGAGCTGTAAATGATATAAGAACAGTTGCATGTATACATGTATTCACTGAATGCTGCAATTTCAATTAAGATTTTTCATTAAATCATAACAAATACTAACTTTTGCTATACTCAGTTACTGACACCAGCACAGTAAGTAAAGTTACAAATATTCCTGGACAGAACCATCACAGACTGAAAACAATTTAGACAAAGAATGGCCAAATTACATTGGAAATAAAGAAGAAAAATGTTTTAAAGCTCTTGAACTTGAGCTTCATTTGTCCCTTGAAATTTATTTTTAACATTAAGGACAGCTATAATCTCTGCTTTAAAACAAGAGGGCTGGGATGGAATTCCAGGTCAGAAAAGTAAAATATTAAACCTACCAATGTGCAGTTTATACGTGGAAGAAAGGATTTCACAGCAAAAATTACAGTAAGTACTGCCTTGTCCTCAGCTAAGTGTCCTGGATTCAGTGAACCTGCCTGTAGATCAGGACATTCTATCTTAGTTTAAAAAAAAAAAAAAAAAATTCATAACGCTGTTTGCAATGGTTTCCATACTGACAGCAGTGCTATCTTCCAAAAATAAACTAGAAAGCAGCATAGTAAGTTAAAGCACCATTCATGTGGTGCTCAAGCTCCACTGAGAAAAAACGCGAGCTTTTCTTTGCCAGAACAAACCTCTCATTTATGTGCAATTTGATTCCAGAAAGATAAAACACCCTTTCAGCCTCACTTGCTGTAAATTCATAGTTTTCATTAACAAAGACCCTTTTCCTAGCTTGTCTTCTCCCTTCCAATCCAAAGGCTAACTTGCTGTCTTCCTTGAAAACTCTTCAGTATGAAACACCCCTTTCTTCAGAAGCATCATTCAGGACTCTCCAGTCCTCCTATCTCCGAAGATTTACTATGATGCTATAGTAAATATTCAGTGTATTTTCCCAATCTCATTGCCATTCCTCTGTTTAGTGGACCGAAGCCACTTACAGTTTGGAACTAGCCAGTCAGCTTTCATGAAAGTTTCATTTTCAATACTGATCTCAGTTCATAGGCTCACTTTATTACCACAGATTTCCCATGACAAGTACTATAAAAACAGCAGCAAGTTACACTGAGCAAAATGTCAAAATCGCTGAAAACTTAATTCCAATACCAAGCAACTCCCAACTGTACTGTACACTCACTTTTCTTTTACTTCAGAAGCCTCTCCCTCCTTATCCTTATCTTCATCTGATTTCTCACCCTTAAGCAAAGGTTGGGAGATTATATCATCTGTGAAAGAACTGAAGTAGGATTTAATGAACTGTGGTGAGGGCATCAGAGGCTCACGATTCTGAAACAGAGAAATGTAATTTCAAGTCATTAGATAGTAAGATCAGATAGTAAATATGGAAATGCATAAACAAATGTGATTATTAAAAAATGCATTCATGAAAGAACCAATGTATGACTTTCCACTATCTCATTTGATAGTCTGATATTTTTGACAGTTTGACATTTAGGAATTATTTACGCTTCAGATCACAACCCAATACCCATTACCAGTAGAAATAAAGGGAAGATATTCAAGAGAGGAGGGAGGTAATATCTTTCTGCATGAGTGGCTAGAAATGAGGACTCTTAGGATATCATAAGACATTGGGTAGATGTACTAAATAAAGCAGCATGTGTGCCTATAAGTTGGGTGAAAAGTGCAAGCTGGCAGTTTAAGCATGAGCCTAAATTCCAGTAAACTCTGAATGGCAATTTGCCCCTTTTCTCCACTTGTCCAAGAGAAGCTGCTATCATTACAACGAAGACTAATGAGGCAATATCCTAATTCTACGTGGAGCTTGGCCCAGATACCACACATTTTACTTGAATCCAAATTACATATTTGAATCACAATTCAGTATCTCCTGCAAGAAAAGTCTGAAGGCACTCTTCTGAATTTCTCTATTAAGATTCAATAATTATACTGCCTATTTGAAGCACACCTATTTTATGATGCTACCACCAACACACTAATAGCACAATTCATTTTTTGTTACCTTGACCCTACATATTTATGTGACTTTCTATAGGAAGGAAATTCAGCATCTCAAAACCAACATGGATTTCGGTACTTCAACCACCATCACAAAAACCAAGCAAGAATGTTTTAATACCTGTCTCAACCTTTTTGTAAACATACAGCCACTTAAAACGAGGGTTCCTGGCTACCCCTATACCTCCATAGTTCTTTCTGCAGTTTCCAAACATTAACGCAAAGACATCTGAGTGCCCAAATAGAAAAGTACAAATATAAGCACCTATTTACAGAAATGGAACAGAAAAAGCCTGTGACTGAATGTCCCCCACAAGTAATCTGTGGTAGTTTGGAGATGAAGGCATATTTTTCAAGACAGAACGAGGAAGTCTGACCACTAATAAAATGATGTGACTTTTCACTGCATCATTTTTTCTTAAGCAATGCTTTTTCACTTTTCTTATTCTTAAAAACAAAACAAAACACCTTAAAACAGTATTATTTTGCCACTTTCTAAAATGCAGGCATTCTGCTGTCAACTTAAGTCTTTCCCACACGAACTTTCTATGTGGAAAAAGTCCTGAAATCATCATTCTTCTCATTTTAAGCTATTCGTTACATATGGAACCAACATTTTTATGCATTTGCAGTTATTATATAAACCTTCCTATCTCAACACACATACCTAATTTGACCACCTGATGTGCAACTGAACATTTGGCTACTGCTGTTCCAACATATCCTGTTTCCATTATGTTGGAAGTCCAGAAGAGCCACATGTAGGGCAGCACACCAACTTAGATGTCTCCTGAACATCATAATAAATTTGATTATTACAGGGAAACAACTCTTAGAAATAGGCCTCTCTTCCCTACTGAGGTTTCAAAAACTTTGGACAGGTCCCAAAGGAAAACAACATTGGTACAATAGTAGCTTTGTACAAAACCATTTGCATCAATTCTACTCTTCAGCAGATGAAGACAGTGACTTGCTTACAACAATTGACAGAATGCCAACAATCAACATTTCAACAACCAGTCAGGTGAAATCAGAATTTGTCAGCAATATCACAAGTCCTACCTTGTATTTCTCTTTGGCCTTTTCTTTTCCAAGGAGTTTAAGAACTTTATCAGCTAATAACATACTTTGCTGGTTTTGGAAAGCTTCTAAAATGCAGACTGCAGTGACATCTAGGAAACAACATACAAAAGTGAGATTAAAGACAAATTCTGATAGTCACTGGAGTACACTAAGAGGTGCCACTGTTACAAAGAGTCACTGCCAAACTGATAGACGTTCTGTTTGAGGGTAAAAGCCTCTGTTTCCAGTTTGCTGTTTTTACCATGTTTTCCAAGATACAAATTTGTATCCCAAATGATCTCCTTGTAGTAAAAGGACTTCATGACAGCAAATGAAAGAAGTTACATTTATTTTTATCTTCATGTTTTTATCTAGAGGCAAACACACTTAGATGAACAGTGAAAATGTATACCTCCAGCAGGGACTTTCACCATTTTGAAACTTTGAGGATAGTAATTATGTTCATATTATGTTCACATTAAAAGTGCTAACACAGCTTCTCTTCTGGGACTGGTCCTAATTTTCTACTTCTAAAATTCACATTCAGTCCCATCACATCTCGCTTCTTCCTCAGTTTAAGAAATCTTCCCATATTATATCGCAAATGTTTCTGCTCAGCTTCGTGACTTTGGAATGGAGCAAGGTTAAGAGAAATACCTTGCTGGCCCACTTGAAGTGCTAGCGCATATCACATCACTGTCTTTCACACATAGAAGCATCTGCAAACGTTAACGCATTGCTGCCTGAATCCGTGCTTTGCAGTGTGAAATGTGCTTTTATGGTACATTAACATTATTTCTCTGGATCATCTTGTTAATGCAATACTACCACTGATTTTTTTCCTATTTAATTTTCACTTAAACATCAGTGAAGATGAACAGTTTGCACTTGAAATTCAAGGAGTGTATTGTTTGAATATATTTGAAAAGCAAGCGTCTTACCCTAGAGTTTCAGTATAGTTTCTGTAGTTCTACACTGCTACAGATACTACTATGCCATCATTTATACAGAAACTCCCCGCAACTCTGGCATGGTCAAGCAGCACACTGGAGTCCCCAGGAAAACATGCTACAACCCAGAAAGTGCAGTAATATCGTGCTATATATATGTATATATATATATACAGCTGCTTTGCCCAAAGCAGGCAGCTGTAAACTAATATCCAGACTTGGGTGAAGCAGCAACGTCTTCACTGTCTTCTCAATCATACTGCCAGGGATCACTGGAGGGGGGTTGTGCTGGTGGTGGTGGTTGTTTTTTTTGTGATCTGTTTGGTTTTGCTCTCCTCCACTACACAGACATACCCTACTTCCTGGGATTTTACTGGCCATATGTGGTTGGCAGGTAAAAAGCAGTACTGTATTAGAAAAGTGGTGTAGTTCAGAAAAAGCAAGTCATTTTCAGATGTAAGAAAAGTGCAAGCTAAAAACCAAACACAAATCAAGGTTGAAAATAATTGCTAGAAACATTACTGCTACTAACATTAAAAAGGAGTTACATTTAAAAGCTATCCTACTATAGCAGGGCTACTTGATCTTTCTTGGGGCTTTCATCAGCTGTCAGTTTCTTGCAACTACATAAGACTTAGATTTTATTATAGCACTCTGGAAGTGCAGCTGCTAGTCAATTAGTGATTGCAGAGGACTACACTAAATGACTTAAGTAGTCCTTTTCTAGCCACTATGGTCTTACAAGGCTGAAAGGCACTCTGACAGCAGATAAATAAATACATAGATAATAAAATTTCACATCTTATTTACCTTCTAATTTAGCAGACCTAATTCTTAGCTAATGAAACTAATTTAACAGATTTGCCAGTCAGAGCACTGCCTTATTTGATAATGAGCACAGCTGAAAATTTCATTTGCCTTCTAACCTTACATCAGCAGGCATCGTTTCACTTGATGAAATTTCAAGCAGTGTCCCTTAATTCAAAAGTGCCCTCAGACAACACACCTGACCTACAGTTCTCCTTGATTTTCATGGCTTCTCAGTCACATCTTCCTGTCAGTTCAAAATGTATTCTGTTAGGAATGGTATTTGGAAGGACTGACACAGTAGTTTCTGCCAAATACACAGTGGTAATGTAAAAAAAAGGTTATGTCTGTTCCAACTTTCCTAACAATTATACATCAGAATGAAATGCTACTGAGGCTGTTTTCCCTTGAATACCTGCCAAATGCATTTAATTGACTGTAATACTCTTGTTTCTGACCATGTATCTCCACCTGCAAAAACACCTTGGTTTCTGTAGTAGTACCATTTCTTTAAAAGAGGGAAGAAAGTTTGTTTACTGTATGGAAGTAGAATGACTGTTGTCTGGGTTATCCACCCAGCATGTTAGATGAATTCTATTCTAAAATTAGGGAGTTTCCTGGAAAAAACCTTAAGTGGCTACAGTACCATCAATTTCTCAGCAGGTATTTCAGATGTAAGCAGATGACAGCTTGAGAAATGGGAAAGTTTCTTCTTACCAGAGAAGAAAATGTATTTGCAATAGCTATGAATGGTTTTAAATAAATAATTTTGTATTACTGTAGTTACAGAAGTAAAACCAAAACAATCTCAGAAGTTATCATCTCCAAAGCACCTGAACTAATTCTACTTTTAAGTTTACACATCAAGACACACTCACCTTCTAAACATTCCTTCTTATTGTCTAGCTTCTCATGAGCCTTGGCACGTCTGAAGAGAGCTTTTACATATTTAGGATTAAGCTCAACAGCCTTTGTGCAGTCCTGTGCCACTTCTGTCCATTTTTGCTGTGGGTAGAAAAACAACATAGTGAGAGAGGCCCTACTCAGGTGCATTGTATTAGCTTTCCACTACCGACTCCAGGGTCATGCCCACCTAACAGTAGCTGCGGTTCCCAGGGCTCTGGTTCTACCTGCTTGCTTCTATTTCTGCAAGTTTCTCAGTAAGAGAAGTGCCAGGCACCACTGGAAGCCACCTGCACCAGAAGAGCCACAAAAAGAAAAGGAATTCCTACAGAAAAACGAAACCAGACAGTTGTACAAAGCATATGGGAGAAGATAATGAGTTGGTGCAAAGATGCTTGCAGGAGGTAACATTGGGACTGAAAGACTGGTACAAAACAAATTGAAGAAAAAAGATGAAAACATAATGACCAACAAACAAGTTTAACAAAGTGCTAAAATACTTTTAAAAAAAAAAAAATCTGTTATTTCAAGTTACTACACTATGTTACTACGAAGAGATGATAAATGAATATGTGAGTGTAGAGCTGGTCAAGGGTATTAATAACTAAAGATCAACTTATCTGCAAAATTGATTATCAAAACAGGCTTTTCTAATAACTGAAAAAGAGGAATCACATACATTTGTGATTCATTATGGCATGAATTAGTGTTATAAGTAGTATTTGCTCAGACAAGAACTGTCTTCTCTCTCCTCTAACTTTCAAGACTAATCTCTAATCACAGTCTCTCGCTTTATACTTCAAACTGTACAAAGCCAATTTTTCCACCCCTTTATACAGCTCACCAACTTGACCTCATGAGCAAATCTATCGATACCATAATAAAACAACACTGGTTGATTTCTAAAACTAATATCAAGCATAGTCAGCTATCAAGTAAATGTTACTCCCATATGTGCAAAATTTAGGTTTTGGGCTTCAATAGGATTTCAGTGATTTTTTTGTTGTTGTTGTTGAATTTTTGAAGTAGTATCCTTCCAAAATATTTGGCCTTTCACCTAACAGTTAAAGAAACACTCTAGTAGGGAGAAGCAAAATCAACTTTTATCCAAGAAAATTGTTCCAGAGGGTAAGAAATTAAAACCGTACCTTACAAGAAAGGGACACAAAAGAATTACGTAAGATAAGACTGTGAATAGGTACCAGAAAATAATTTTATTTGTATGTCAAAAAGTAGGATAAGCTAGTGAAAAACAGCTGCAAGCAACAGCATCTTGTTGTAAAGGCAGCAGATATCACCACCCAGGATCTTTCAGTGAACAAAAGTGACAAAACACACCATTTATAATGCAACTTTTCAGAATAAACACACAATTATCTTTAATTTCTTACCAGTTGTTCATAGGCAGCAGCTCTATTTTGATAGAAGGTAGAAAGATCAAGGTTTTTCTCAGGAGGGCACAGGCTGATAGCCTCAGTATAACACTGAATAGCTTGCTCATATTTTCCTGCTTTAAAATATTTGTTTCCTTTGTTCTTGGCTGCTTGGGCTCTATCAAGAGGACTCTGAAAAAGGAAGTGATAGGTCAGTTCAAATAAGAGAAGCATCACCGCACACAAGCTAGGCACTTAAGGGCTTATCTTCAAAGATATAAAATGGATCTGAGTGGTAAACTCTAGCCTAGACTGCTGAAAATCTCACTCCTTCCATTTCCTGGAAAAACACAACAGATTTTCTTTTGCAAGTATATCAGATAGGAGACAAACTTTTCACAAGATTCACTACAATGGTATTAAACAATGCAGTGATTTCTCTTTGGAACACTAAACGGGTTTTAATCTTATGTGACTGGTGATCAAAAGAACCAATGAGGTAAGTTACTTCTCCAAAGACTAAATATGTGAAGACAACAAAGCCCTCAAAGCAATTCAAATAGGAAAAGCTTCCTACTGAAATACATATAGCCTATAAGACCAGAGCTGACTCAGCAGACTATGAATTAAATATGGAAAAAAACTTTCTGAAAAGACCTACTGAGCAAGATGAATAAAACCCATAGGGAAAACAAGGCTGTTTTGCCTTCCATACACTAGACAACTAACTTTACAGCTAACTCCTCTACAGCTTCACACAACCTGCTTCATCCAACCGCTAATACAACATGCTGGACCATCACAGTTTTTCATTCTTAGTAGAGAAGGGAAAACTTTGCTAAGTGGCTTGTGACCCTGCTAAATGAATCTTTACATTCTGCACCACCTGTTGATCATCTGCATTTCTGCAGAAACCATCATTGCTACCTGTAACCCCTAGATTTACAGATCAGTTATCAAATGTTGCGGTTGATACGTAAGCAGATGTAAAAAGCCTCTCTATCAAAGGGGTATGACCCTCATTCAAGAAATACAGAGTTGCAAAAGATCCTAACATTCATCTTCTGTATTTCTGATCCACTTTCACAGCCTAGCTTCCAGGATCAACATTGTGGGGCAGCTCAGAATAACCTGCCAGACCAAGATGAACAGAGGTATGGGCACATATGCCATCCTACCAACCTCTCTGAGAAAGGGAAGAGTACAAACTGGGGACAGCAATGCCTTAAACAATAGCTGCAGGATTCACTACATCTCACCTGTTGAACCACATGCACTGAAAAGACCATCTAGGATTTGCTTGCAATTGTCAATGCTGCTCTTTGCCCATACTTCTCCCTTCTCTACCCCCTCATCCACTGCCAGCGCCAAGCTACACCCAGATTGCTCTAAGACAAACTTGAAAACATCTTTGCGTTTCATCAGCCTGCTTCCCTTAATGACTGCTCATTTCATGCCAGTCTGATCATTGTTAGCATCTAAATGATTTTTAAAACTGAAAACATGAAGGGAACTCAGGAGTTGCTGTACAGCCCCTCTTTTAAGGCCTGGTTTCCAGTCATGGCATGAGAGAATCACAATAATGGGTACCCATCTTAGTTCCTACCTAAAAATAGGCATCCAAACAGAACAAAAGTATCCTACATGCACTCTCCTGAGGAGAGACTTACCAGTGAAACCATATAAAGGAGGGAATTTCTTAAATATCCCTATTGCCAGAAAACCTCGTCTCACAGGTCACCAATCACTGGGCTTATAGGAAAAAATCAATCTGTACCATCTCCACTGTTCACAGAACAAGATAATCTGCATGGCTTTTAGATTTTTGTTTTTTAATGATTTAAACTCAAATTGATAAAAGACTAATAACTTCACCCCTTTTCATATACTGTGTTGTCATGGTTTAGCCCCAGCCAGCAACTAAGCACCACACAGCTGCTCGCTGGATAGAAAACCAACTCTATGTTGGCTGAAACCAGGACATGTGTGTAACTCTATGGATACACAAACCAGAATTAGAGCACAAATATTTTTACAGTGAGACAAGTAACTGTGTATTTCCTAAGTAATTTCTTTAAAACTTAACCCAGGTCTGAAAAGGTTACATTTACTTCAAGTATGTCTTAAATTTAGCTCCCAAAACAACACCACTTCTCTTTAACTAAGGGAAAGGTTATGCATATGCAGCAAACTTAAATGCATGAAAGTCAGCTTGAATTTTTCCTTCTGCATTTCTACAGCAAGCCACATTAGAAACGTCTTTGTGAAATAATCTACAAAATTCAGTGCTGTTCCAATTTACTTGGTACCAAAAAGAAAAACACAAGATGTGGGCCATGTTGTAACATTCATACATGTGTTCCCAGCATGAAAATTATTTAAGACTGCAGAGATTAAGCCTACACTACAAGTAGATAATTACTTTATGATGACTGCCAGTTCCTTTAGCCCAGGGATCTATTGCCCCAATATGTGCCTCAGGCTGACCAGTCTGTCCGCTACATCCTATACACCAGAGTCCCTGCATAAAGATGCATGCTACAGATGAGGACTACTGGATAACATCCCAATGCAATGGCTGCTCCAATGTCTGGTGTGGTATAGGAATTGTAAGCAAGAAACCTGTAGTTCTGTGAGGCTGTCACTGGTGCTCTGCTGGTTCAGACAAGCCTAAGTGCATGCAACAGGGACCAAAAACTTTAGACTAGAGTATGGGCACGGATAACCACAGGACAACCCATTAAAATTAGTAACTCTGTTTCCAGAGTAAGCTTTGAATAACAGTAGTAGGACCACAGACCACACAATCAACTATACAGAAATGAATAATCGAAGATGCTAACTCCATAGTTACTCCCTGCGCCACGCATTGCATCATGCAAGAAATTTGGGGGGAGTCAGGAGTTAGAGCACAACAAGCTATCATGTAGTCAGCAGTGATGCTCGTGGCAAGACAGAAATTGACTTTTAAGGTAGGCTCCTAGTTCTTAGATGGTTTACCTCTGCAACCTTAGTCACTCTATTCTGCTATAGTCCTCAGTAGTCCTCATGCAATACACCACTGAACTGAATGGATTTTAAATTGCAAAGGCTCTGTATCATCAATAAACCTGTTCGGATAAGGACTCAGATGAAAAAATAGTCACTTAGCACCTCATAAACATAAATTATTAAGCTTTTTGGGTAAGTTACATAGTCGACTTAAACTGCAGTATAACCTGACAAAGTCAAAACTACTAAAAAGCTAAATCTCTTGAGCCTGTTCTTTTGCTTTAGTATGTTTTTGTTTGTTGTGGGGGTTTTTTTTGCTGTTTTGTTTTCCTTTTTAAAAGATATTAAAGAACTCATATCACATTATATGCTGCAATACCTTTTCATAATAGCACAATAAGAATACGAAAATTAACTCTTAAAAAAGATCAGTTTTTGAAAAAGTTTGTCAAGCCTTAGATTTAACCTTGACAAAATTTTTAAGCTGCTGCTTCTCAGCCCTCCAGTCCTTCTCAGCTGCCACATTGAAGATGTACACAAATAAGAAATAGATTATGCAAGCAAAATTCATGTACCTCATGCACAAGTAATCAAAAAAACTCACACCTCCTTCTATTTTCTTGCAAATGTAATAATTTTGAAAATTATGACATTATTTTCCAATTTCACTGCTTCTCCTCACCTGACCCATTGCCATGCTATGTAGTATACTGGACATTTTTTGCCCCTAAGGTGAAGGTCCATATAGAGCAAGAAAAAGTCTCACAGTTTGTCATCTGGTCAAAGAGTCTGTGCAACAAGCAAACCAGCTCAATAAAATGAACCAATTATCTTCCAAGGCAGTATAAACAAATATCGCAGAAGTTATCTGCAGTTACATAAAAAATAACACCTCAGTACTTCAGACTGCTTTCAGCAACTGTTCACTAACAGGTCTTAAAACAGAGTTTAAGCCAAAGGACACTTCGTGTGTTTGAGAAGTACTCAGTTATCTAACTAACTAAACAAGCAGATTGCTAACTGTCTAGACAGCACTGACAAAAATTTCTTCATTGTTACTTCAACCTCAGCTAATGCGCTTTCCTCACAAAATGTTCAGAAACTGCATGCAAACAGCAGCAACTTAACAGCAACAGACTGTCAGCTGCAAGAATAATAAAGCTAAGTAACCCCCAGTAAAGCCAATATGGTTAAACAAGCAGTTCAGAACTTTATATATTTGAGGGAGATTGTTTTTTAAGGCAGAACAAGAAATTTGCCACCAGCCAATGATGACAGTGATTCACAACAGAAGCATGAGTAGCGAGCTTCAGCATTTTCTTTTGGTTGAAAAGGATTTGCATGAGCCCTTGTCTGACAGATGACATGAAGGGGGACTACTGTTTCAGCCATCTTAATTCATTAACTTAAAAAAAAAGCTAGACCTCTTTTTTTCTCTCCAAGTGAGAGCACCCTCTTGATGAGATCAGGTACCCAAAAAAAAGGTGTTGTTTTCTGAATACCTGCTGTTACTGAATACCTATCTTTCCTTTTTTTTTTTCACTAACATTCATTGTGAGTCTTGTCTCAGACCTACACTGAAAGGCATTAACTGAGCATAAATGGTTTTAAGATTCTCCTTAGCACTAAAACCACTATGAGAAAAAGTATGTCCACATGAGTTTAACATGTAAATTCAGAGTGCAAGCAAAGACATATTACAGTTAGAAATAATTAAGTTAAAGTTTACAGTACAATTTGTCAACGTTCTCCATCAGTCAACTTCCTTTTCAATAAGTTTGCCATTCACGTCTGCCACGAATAAGCAAGCTGCACACAAGCTGCCAAGAGTCTAACAATTGTTCTACTGCTATTATACACATTTAATAGTTTTCTACACCTGTCACAAAACACAGAAGACTTACAATAGGTCAATAGTGAGATTTATTAGGCAGCAGGTGCACAGTACAACAGAAATTACTTTTTACATACTTTGCTTAGATCAATTCAGAGTAAGTATCAACGTAAGCATATCTAGAGAATTCATTCATATACTGATCTAATGTCACAGCAGTGAGATAGGCAATGTTCAGCAATTGCTATTAAAATAGGTACTGGAAAGAAGCCATACTAGTTGGCTGTTGATCCCGACATGTGGCACCACAGAAGCCAAGGAGTTTGGCCATGTCCATCCAACCACTGCACTCAAGGACTAGATCAAACTCGGGAAAACATGCAGAGACAGTGAACTGCTGTGGATCCAAACAGCTTTGTCTGCAATACACAATGCCACACGGCTGACTAAACAATTCAAGAATCTCTGCTCAATGCTTCCTCACATACCAAAAACACAGGGGTAGCATAAGAACTTGCTGAAAGAGTTAAGGGGTGAGATTTGGATTATCACAGACTTGCAAGAGAAAGTGATTTCAACTTAAGGAGAAAAAAAAATACTGAAGCAACCAACACATGACCTCACTGACTAACCAGTGCTTGCTCCTATCACACAAGGAGCATATAAACCTACTAAGAAGTTATCATGGAGTAAGTAGAAAAACACATGAATCAAGTGGGTATCAATTAATGCAAAGCAGTTTACTTGTCCAACATGTTTAAATTATGCTACATTGGCTACAACCTAAGAGACCATGTAAAAAGCAACTGCTGTTACTAACTAAAACACATTCCATCTAAATTATAAGAAACAATGATAACTTCTGTAACTAACAGATGTAATTTGACTTCCAGACCTTTGAGTCATCCGTAGACGCGGTTTTATCATCAGCACTTAACAGGTCAAATAATAGCAGTTTACTGTATTGTTGCAGAGCTGTGCTTACAGGAGAAGGCATCTCAAAAGTAGTTCAGCTTTTCCCAATGCAGCACCTATGCTAAGGGCTTCTGCCAACACATCAGTCACAGATCACACACCTGGCCAGTGCATTTATGCCAGGAGAATCCTCTAGTGCAGACACAGTCTGGGGAAAAAACGTGAGGCCTCTGCAGCAGGTAAAAGAAAAGCTTGAACTGCATGCAAAATAGTAAGAAATCTTGAATAAAGAACAACAAAGATTTTAGACCTTACTATTTTCAAAGAACAAACAAAAAAATGCAAGGTCATGTCGCCAGAAACAGCAGACAGAGCATCAAATGGATACAAAAGCTGCTTTAATGAAATGCACAAAAAACTCTGAGTCCTGAGTTACGCGTATGAGTAAAAGAATAGTTACCCAACACACACATACACACAGCTGGTGTTAATACATTCACTATTGACCTATGTGTTCGCTAAAAGACTTCCCTCGTGTTTAGACTGTGAAGTAGATTACTGGCTCTTATTCGCTGCACAGATTTGTTCTTGAAATCCAACTGAGTTTAAAAAAAAATACTTCACCACATTAGAAAGGCAGACCAATACAATGCAGGTAACAAGTAAAGCATCTGCAATGGTTGCATTTTCAATCAAGGGTCTTATCAATAATATCCACAACTAATACAATGTGTGTGGACACATGAGATCTACCTGGCATCACCGCTTTGGATATGAGGAGCAGGAAGGCAATACCCACCACACACATAAAGCAGTCAAGCAAACCTGCAGCCACATTAATCTTCCAGCTGCAGCCATATTTTGACCAGCTAGACAATTACTCTCATGTAATCAGGCAAATCTGATACCTTCTTCTACAGCTTTCCTAAGCAGTCTCTCTCATTTCTTTACAGCATAAAGCAACGACACTCTTCAAGGAACTCCGGATCATACCACTCAACCATATACTTATTCTTAGATGCATAGAGTCTTCCAGTAATTTAATTTATGGAGCAATCTGAAAGAGCTAGAGACACAATATTTTAAACCAAGTGCTTTACACGTTTTAAGTGCTTGCTTCAAATACAACTACAGAATGACTACAAACCATTTGATAGTGTATACTACAACTCAAAAATACAACCAAGAAACCCAGAGTTAACATACTAACAGCAAAGTCACTGCAGCTACACAAAGGTCACGAGTAGCCTGCAAACCAGAGCTCACACGTAGCAAGCACACTGCCATAAATATGCCAGATGCTGTTTGCAGCCACAAGCCAAAGTTACCACAGTAAACAAAGTCTGATTTTGTCCTCTCTACACTACTTGCTCAGTACTGCTGCCCATGAAGGAACAAATCACTGCATTCAGGTAACCGCCTCCAGGTCCAGCATGGGCTTTGCAGCTTGCTACACTTCCAGGAACGCCTGAGGACACCTATGATTCACTAGCTATGGAAGCTGCCACCCTCCTCACCAATCCCATGTGTTCCTGACACTGCCTGCCCACTCACGCAACACTAATCTTCATCACTGAGGTGATCAAGGTTAAAACCGATCTTTTCCAATCTCCCAAAGCTGATTTTTTCTTTCTTGATCATTTCAGACAGTAAGTTTAAACGATGGTCTGACAGTTCAGAGCATTTTGGGTGATATACAAGAACGGGAAAAGAAAATGCAGGAACGCCTTAATAGAGTTTTCTTATCAAAGCCAATCAGTTCGCCAAATCCACCGTTTTAAACATGCTTGTCAATTGTAACCTCACCTCAGTAATACAACGTGACTGTCACAGTACATCTGTGACTGCAGATGCACGGAAAGTGCATCTCAGAGGCATTTTTCCACATACAGATATACAAAAGAATCACTGATCTGATCTGGACTCTGGTCTGCCATGTCATCCTTCAATCTTTGTATACAGCATTTTATCTGAAAATTTTCAGAATGGTTAATTTGCAACAGGATAAATATAAGTTTTGAAAATGTATCTATTTAGGCAAACTCTACACCGAAGTCTCAGTTGCTTGAACTGTATGGCTTTTGTGTTTTCATCCAAAATATTTCATTTTTAAAAGATTTTGATTGTGTTTTCTTTCCACTCGGCTGTATACAGCATCTCAGACAAACACACAACAAATCACCGAGTTCCTTTTCAAAATACTGTTCAACTTACTCGTAGCTATTCTACACCTCAGAAGCAGAAGTACATTCACTCAAAGGCAGCACATTGTTGGATCCATACTCACCTCGTTTAATGTGTACTTCATGACAAGATGTGTTCAATAACGTACTTTTCCGAGTGCCAGTACCAGGCCTGGAACCAATACATACCCTCTGAACAGAGCACTGCCCACCGCAGCAAGACAAGGAAGAAGCCGCCAACACAAACGCCCGGTTACGAGCACTCCGCCGTTACACGGCCCGCTCTCGCAGCTGTTTTACGCCGAGCACGAAAAGGATGGCCCCCGAGCGCACCCGCTGCAGCACGACTCCCTCCCCTCGCACGCGTCCTTCGGGGCCAGCATCGGGACTTTGACAACCGCTTCTTAGACCGGCGGCTGGGCATCCTCCCACCCTCCCTGCTCCAGACGG
>NW_010521098.1:0-7765 GCF_000687285.1 Phaethon lepturus
CCGCCGCCGCGCCGGGCCGTTGAGTTCAGCAGCCGTTGGAGGTCGGCCTGTGTGCCGCACCCGGCGCTCGCTGGGTGCTCGGCGTCGGTGTGGGTGGGGGATGTAGCAGCAGTACGCTCTTCGCTGTCAGGGACTAGCACCTTGTCAGGGCAGGCTGTCTGAGCATCTGCCGAGGGTGGGCTTTGAGGCTCATTTTTGTTTTTGCTTCACGCTACGGGAGGAAAACGGCTGGTGTCTAGCGACGGTGCTGAGCGCAGGGTCTTTCAAATGCCTGGGAATCCCTTAAATGCTCTTTCTGAGCCGTAGGAGCAGCTAGAGTTGTCTCACATCTCTGTTGTGGTACTAGAGATCTGCATATGAACAGTGCAAATATTTCTGGGTGTTGTGCTGTGGTGTGCTGAGGCTCCAGCATACTTCAGTTTAGTAAGATGTGGCATGCCTTCTTGGAATTTTTCTTTTCGCGGAGTGAGGTACTAACATTTGTGGGACAAGACTCAGAAACCTGGTTTTGTAGTAGGTCTTGGTAGCACTTTAGGATGCACAAGCACCCAAACTGTCTCTCACACAGGAAGTTTATTCGGATTTATTATTTCCAGAGTTGCACTTAAGAGCTTTTAACTGAAAGGTAAGAAAGGCATGGAAGATCTAACTGTTACAGTACATGAAATATTTGGGCTGATGCTGCTTCATAAATGTACTGTATTTAAGATCAGGATAAGCAGAGTACTTGGTTTTGAAATAAAGAGTTAAACGGTGTTGCCAAAGCAAATGTTTGCATGTTTCCTGTAACCTACATAAGAAGCAAAATATTAAAAGACTAGACTTTTTCCCAAACAAATTAAGAAGTTGCAACATGAGGTCAGGATATTTTTTAGTCTAAGAATAAGCACCAATTGAATTGCATTTCACCAATGTCAGTGTCTTGCTGTAGGAATAGCATACATGTTTTTACACAGAAGTATGTTTTCTCCTCCATTGTAACTTTAGCACAGATTTCTGAAAAGTTGCCCTGAATGTACCACCGTGCCTAGAAATAAAATTCTTATTGTGTGTGCATGCAGAGAAGCAAAGTGGGTTAATCATGTGAATTATACCTTAAAATGTCCAATTCTTCCACCTGTGGCCCTGATAGGAAGTTTCCAGCATCTTTGGTGATGGCTTTACCTGTGAAAGTTGTTTTTTGGAGCACGTTGAGCTCTAGAGTCCCTCCTCAGAAGAAAAAAATTACTGTACTACTCAAGGACAAAGTAACTATTTTCATATAATTTTCTGTAAAAGTACTTTTATTGTTCTTATGCAATTATTATCTGTACAAAGACAAATGTAAATTTAAAGGTAAGAAACCACATTTGAGTATTGTCTGTCCAGTTATACAGAGATGTAAGGATGTTCAACAATTACCTGATCAATACCATGTGTCTGCACAGAACATCCTTTATAATTTTTATTGTTGTTCATTGCTCCTTGTATATGTATCATCTCATACTTGTGATCTTACAATTTCAATTTTCTATCTTTGTGTGTTACTACATGTTCATTTAACCATAATGACCATCTGTTATAATTCTAACATGTTTACTTTTTTACTTTTTCTTTGCTTTAAGGGTTTTTTAATTTTTTTCCTGTAAATTATCCAGTCACTATGTAATCACAGAATCTGTAATATGTGGCCTTCGCTTTTTCCACATCCCTGCCTTTTAATAACCGTCTTTTTTTTACTTTTCATCTGTTTCCTAATATTTTTATCATTGTCCCCTTGACCGTTTGTTCCCTAATACACATGGGCAACAAGGAGCTAACCTTACTTAAAAAACAATATACTTGGATTAACTGCTAAACAATAATGACTAAATGGGATTTTAAAACTTTCCAAGTACAGGGTCGTTCAAAGGTTAGCCGAAGAGATTCAATTATTACAGGGGCTAGGTTCACGGCTTGACATGACACAAACAAAAGGCCACAATTACAATCCCTGTAATTTTACAACTTAAAAGAGAAATGTGTGCATTTGCTATTAGTGTAGACACAACACGTTACTACAATAAGCACACAAGCAACACTTTCCCATAGCCAGATACTTATTTTATGGATGCAATATTTTTGTGTACAGTTTAATCATCTTCACATTTGTTTTCCTGCCATTTCGTAAGTTGTCTGAAGTTTCTAGTTATTAACCCAAGCAGAATTCGTGGTAATTCTTAGAATATTATAGAGAATCTAAAACGTGCACTTGGCAAGTTTTAATGAACTGGGGGACCTTGCCTTGTCTTGGAGAATTTTGTACATCGTCTTTCTCCCAAATCTTTGTCTTTTGGAACGCCTGCATTTACAGCCATCAAATTTATGAGACTGCTAGGCAGAATTCTTCCAAGCCTAAATATTTCCCTTTGCATTTCACTTGAAACAACATTCAGTTTGAATTGGGTCAACACAAGAAATTTTCCTAATATACAACTGTTAAGTAAACATGCAATTTTTTGTCGCTTTTCCACTTGTAAGAAGAGTATTAGAAATACATTACACAATTGAAATCTAGTTGCTATGGCTGTTGTCACTTAATAGTGTCTGTGAAAGTTACATAAATAAAAGTGCTCCCTAAGTTGTCTCAGTGGCAGGGAGCATAAATGTTTTCTGTTGAGATTTTTCTGCAGCTGAAAAATTCGACATCTCTCTTTGAAACATGTCCATATTACAAATATGTCACAGTTACTCCTGATCACATACTTTCTTTTTTCTGTTTTTTGTCAATTTTTTTCTGTCAATTTCCTCTCCTTATCTAAATGTGAATTAAAACATTATTCCATCCATTGTGGCAACCCCCAATACTGCATTATTAGAAGTCAAGAAACATAAGTACATAATAGAGCATTCCCATTTTCTTTTAAACAAAAGATGTAATTACTGTTCTGATTTTAAGTAGAAGTGTTAACATCTTCTACTAATGAATTTGCATATATACTAGGATTTTTATGTTGACCGCTCTTGCTTATCACCAGTAGTTTGGTAGGAAACAGCACCATCAGACAGGTACTTTCTGGAAGACGCTTTTCATCTACAGTGAGCAAAAGAAGCCAAAATTGCTGAAATTATTTCCAGCATTACTTGGCAAGGTCCTCAATATTTTTGTGATTTATAATTTTCTAAGGAACATATTATAACCCTAGAAAAATGTTAGATCTTGTTTAGACAATGAATTTAAAACATACTTTCTTCCAGTCGAGGTTTCTGGTGGTTTTGTGATGTTTGTTTGGTTTTCGGCTTTTTTTTGTAACTGACTAGCTATAAGCCAGCTTATCGATGCATTCTGGGCTGCAGGAGACATTCTTTTCACTTTTGTGACAGCTGTAAATAATAACTTGATTACAGTTGTAGGAAGAATAGTTTTGGGACATGAAAGTGGCAAGGTCTGTAGCAAGAAGTATATCAGGCATTAGACCACCTGTCATAACTGAGAAAACAGGCAGACCGTTTAGATGGAACAAATTGGTGAAAAAAGTATTTGACCAAAACTACCCATTTTTTCTAGCTGCATCTAATAAAAGATACTACTTCAGACCTCATTCTTACCATTTTAACATATTTAATTGTATTTGCATAGTTAAAAAATCAGAGCTGGAAAAGGTCAGCATGGGAGCCTCGATTCACTGTCACAGGGACATGGAGTTCCACCACTAGCGTGACTCACTTTTCTCTCAGTGAAAAGAAAGTGTCATTTTCATCTCATAAGCAGAGAAGGTAGTGGAGGTCTGATCTGCCCCGAAAAGGCAAGAGCTAGAACAAAATAGCGCCCTAAAATTTGTCAAAATTGCTAGGATGTGGCTTCATGGGTAAGTTTGCTTTGGTTTACTGCATAGTTCTCTACTACACACTATGCCTTGTATATAGGCTGAGTGTATAAACATCAACGAACAGGTTACATTCCCCAGGGTTGCTGCATCATCTTGCCCAAGGACTCTCTAGCATTGCCTTGGGAGTCACTCTTCCAGGTACCTTTGCAACCAGGAAGGCTGTGGTTTTTCATTGTCTTTTAAATAAATCCACAGACCGTGGCACTGCACCCTTCAAGGCAATGAAAAACACAAACCGCTAATATAAATTAGGACATGTCAGTGGAACAAAGCACTGAGGAAGGAGGTAGTTAACCGTGTCCTGGATGTGGGGACGAAGTTTGCCCCACCCCATAGCACCTGCCAGCAACATGAGGCCTAGAGGGAGGGACCAACAGCTGGAGATAATTAAGAGGAGGAAGCAGATTCCAGAGTTTGGCTGTCCTGGCAGAGAGAGATTGGGTTTGTGTTGCAGTAAGATGCGAAGGTGGGTTTAGCTGAGCCTTGGGAGTTGATTGTTTCATTGTTAATTTGTTTCTTAGTGAAGCTAAACCCCATGAAGGAGCTGAGCTTTGACCTTGCATGTGGTGTGTAGCCTGTGTCATAGACTAACTGGAAGAGTCACCTGGTTATGGAAGCGTTGCACGGAAAATGAAGAGCTGAGTTCTGTTACCCTGAAAGAGGGTGTGAAGAATACGTGGCCACCCAGGCTCAATGAATGAGACACGATACCCTTCTTAACCCAAGGAGCGGTTGCTGGAAGGCGCAACAACCATCCATGACCACCCAAACGTTGTAAAGTATGCAGAGGACACAGACGAGACTCTCCCTAACCCTAGGGATGGCAGCTGAAAACATACACCTACATATCCTCAGTTTTACCAGCACATTGCACTCATGCATATGTATGCAACATAAGAGCCACGAACATATTCAAGCACCTCACAATCTACCCATTTTTAATATTAGAAATCAATTTTGCAATTTTTTATATTTTAGTATTGCACTGGTGAGCAATGCAGTGGAACATACTAATTTTCTGACTGTGGACAGATGAAAAGAATAAGCACTGGAATTAATTAAATAAGAATTTCAGCAATAAATTCCTACATTTTAAGCTTCTACCATTCGCAAATTATAAGATAACTTTGAACAGAAGTTTTAATGTGAATCTCAGGCAAGCTGCAAAATTCCTTTAAGTGCAGTATAGTTATTCCTTTTACATGGTAGAGAGGTTAAGGTGTAGTCATGTTAAATCACAGCAGAGTGCACAGCAGTAGCCTTCGTAAAGCTACAATTATTAAATAGGGCATAAATCAGAACCCAGCAATGTTTTTGCTCAGAGTAGAGCCAAGACATATGATTTTCAGGTTTTTGTTTAACAATTCATACGGTCTTAAAAAAAAATAGGAAAACAAACAAATTGGAACAAAATATAAGCATTGGTAGTTTATTCAAAAAACATTTGCAGCAATTAAAACACTTTCTCTAGTTTTATTGATGTACTTATATTACTGTTATGTAGTATTTTACAGGCACTACCTTTTCAAGAAGAAAAGATTCCTGCTCAAACTCTAAGGTGACAGCGTTTCGACATCTCGATATAATATCCGTTTTGCCTCAGTTATCTTGCTGGATTTTTTTACTTGAAATTCTAAGCTAAGTATCTTTGCATTTGTCTCGGTTGACCATCAATTTTAAGTTACAGTTATTTACAATCACTTAAATAAACAATTCAGAACGTACTTCAGATGAACAAGCAAGATTCTATTTTTATTATCTGTGCGTACTGTGGCAGTAGCTAGAAGTTACTGGGAGGCCACTTTGTGCTGCAGTATTTCAGTTGCTAACACTGTTCCCAAAAACAGTGTTTGCTATAAATTCCCAGCCCAAGGGAATACAAAACAGATACTGCACATTGCATTCTAGGGTGGTACTGGAGAGTCAGCTGAACATGAACTCTTCTTGCAGCCTGAACTCCATCATCACAGTGGGACTCAACTGACTCAATCCAGTGAGATAGGGCTCGTGTATTTTGGCAGTGATGCAAAGTTGTAACTTTGAACTTTCCTTTCCTACTGTGGTTGAGTTTAGAGTAACAAAGTGAGACACTGCGTCTGTTGATTTAAGTTTTTAGACACACTTTTTACTCAACAGAATTGCTTCCTTTAGAGACAGAAAATATTTAAGAATAAATACTACATAAACATCTGTATTTTCTAATAAATAGAAGTATTATAAATATAATGCAGACTGCAAGTAAAATTATCTGGAATAAATTCAGAAACAAAAGATATTCTTGCAGAAATTAAGATTTTTTTAATACTGAATTCGATAAATTTGTTTGTTTCTGTTAATTTGCTCAGCAGTTGTATCCTAGTAATGTGCACAAGATAAGAATTGATTTAAGCATGTAAAAGAAGATAATTAAGTTCTGAAGTCAGACAGTGTTCAGAAAAGAGCTTTTCATGCTTACTCATTTGTGGAGTGGACAGGCAGTTGTCAAATCATATTCAGTTTCATATTTACAAAACAACGTAGGAATAGAATTCTTTCTACAGTTTATTTTTAATTCTAATATAAAAATAAATAAATACCATTCTATGAGAGTGGTTTGCAGAAAATTATTACATTCCTTTTTCTTCTTTTTTTTTCCAGAAAATGAAATTTAATTATTGCCAGCTCTCACAATTTTATTGCAAGTTCCCTGTTATTGTTATTTTCCTTAAAACCCCTTCTGGAGTCCCTTGATTACATAAGAATTTCTAGGTCACTTTTTCTTCTGCTTTTAAGCACTTCTGTGCCTCACAGCAGTATGGAATTGTGACCCAAATGCAATCTAAGAACTTAGGATCTGAAAATCAAATAAAAATAGCTATTATTTATTTGCATTCTGACCTGCATTTTTTCAACCCTTAGTGTAGGTAACACTAGATATATCTTGTAAACAACAGCAAAAAAAAGTTAATTTGGTTTCACTACCCAAACAACGGTGGAAATATGCCAATGAATCATAGAATCTTTGGGTTGGATGGTACCTTTAAAGGTCATCTAGTCCACCCCCCCAATAGAAACAAATACTAGGTTTTTACCTAATATTTTTCATTGCTTTACTTGTCTGAACTCTTACTACAGAATGATATATTGAGGCTGTGAAAAATATAAAAGAAATATGTTGCTGAGACAGCAATTACATTGGATCATGCGTTGATTTGCCTTCACTTTACTCAGGGAACATGGTATAGCTACAAATAGAAGAATATGTGTAGTCTCGTCTTGCAAGCTAACTGCTTTTTCATCATACTCAGGTAAGGCTTTGTGTTCCTAGTGAGTGTCAGGTTGTCATCTGTCTCCCCTGATCAGTCCCACATCCTGACCACATGGCTCCTGACCCAGATATTCTGTTTTAGAAGTATGCTCAAAACGATCCGATCCCTGAGTTGCTCTGACCTTCTGCATGTGCAGTATTTAATGATCTAGAAAATAATTTGTGGTGTTCTGTCTTTTATCTTCACTGAGGTGTCATTTCTGAGAATCCAAGGTACCAATGAACCAAGTTAATTTAGATGTTAGTGCTTCAACAAACAACTTCTGAATAATCCAGCAGCAGTTTCAAATATAATCTTAGTTTTCTGTAGCTCCCTGCAGGTGGAAAAAATCTTACATAGAAGCTTTTAGATGAGGAGCAGAGCAAGCAACAAAGACAGTAACTTTTTAAAATGTTGTAGCTTTGTGGGCTAGATGTTAATAGTTGTATACCCTCCAGGAATACTCAAGAATATAACTTGGACTTTATGCATTCTTACTATCTATATGCATAATTCTGTTTTTGTCTACTATAAATGGGCAACACTCATCTGGCATATCTGAAGATTCTATCATATATAGTAATAAAGGGATTATTATCTTGTATTTTGCAGTACACTGCAGCATTCCTG
>NW_010521098.1:7796-10040 GCF_000687285.1 Phaethon lepturus
CTTGATTTTTTAAGGCAAATTTGGGAAGCTTGGTACTATAGCCTTAGCTACACCTTACTCACACACCACTTTGAACATTTTTGTTGGTGCTGATAAGACATAAGTCTGCCAAGTCAAGGAGACCCTCTTCATTCTGAAACCTCTTGGTATCAGAATAGACAGAGGAAATGTAACCTAACACATGAGGGTCATTCAGCCCGCTACAAGTACTTACCCAATTGCACAGTATTTATTAGGGGGTGGTTCTGACCTCATGCTTCACAGAAAACTATTCTATTATTCTTAGAACATTCATCGTAGGGGAAATAGCTATTATATTGATTTATATTATAGATGAAATGTTGTTTGTGGGACCAAGGTCGCACTTGTGCTCCCCTGACTGACTTCAGCAAGCAAACATTCTCAGTCATTGTCCTTTTTCCCTATCCCACCACTGTGCAGTGAGTGGCTTGACCTTTCTATTTGGAAATATTTTACAAGATAGTAAATACATGTAGGAGACAATCTCTGAAATAGTAGGAGAAACTAGAAGGCCTACATTTGGGCAAGTCATCAAGTCATGCTGGAGAGGCACAAAATAACAATGCTTCAATGCCTGGAGGACACCAATGGAAAAAAAAAATGTTAAATCTAAAAGACAAAAGACTTAAGCAAGGAAATTTCAGCAAAAGCCAGTAATTTCTCCCAGTAGCTAAACAAAATGTGGCTACGTGAAGATAGGTCTCTGCCCTTAAATAGGATTCTTATTTTTTAAACATAAAAAATAAATCACCATGAGAGTTCCAAAAGATATACTGTGCCTGGATACAGCAGAAGATTTAGTATTCCGGTATCCCAGACTAAATCAATAACTGGCATCCTATCTGGTCCAGTTATTGAGAGAACATGATTTGCTTTTTCTTTGCATCACTTTAATGGATTTCTTTTCCTGTTGAATAATACCTTGTACGAATACTGTTTTAAAGTTTATTTGGGTGAAAATTCCCTTTGTACAGATTATATATTTATGTAGGATTAGATACAGCAGACTGCTGCTTACAGAAGTACTGTTACTTGTTTCTGTTATATTCTAGTAACCAAGGTAATAAAAAGCAATGTATTTCACTGTTAACTTCACACAAAGGTTCAGGTAAATATGCAGCCCCTGACTCATTTAACAAATAGAAATTCACTCTACCCATCCTCATCAGCATTCAGGGTAGTAGAACAAAGTTAGAAACTATAATAGAAGGTAACATAATATCCTTCGTTAATGTGCTGATTTTTAAATAATTATATTCGTTTAAGTACTATCAGTTACATTCATAAGGAATTGTCATAGAAATTATGGCTTACAGAACCAAAATTAAAGCAGGTTGGGGTGCATACATGTTGTTAATTTGATGATTTTTTCCCCCCTTATCTAACTTACTGTTTCTAGGACTGGAACAGTAGTTGTCTGCCACTTTCTTCAGTCCCAGTAGGCATATTGCCTTTGCCCCAGCAACTGCATTATCCATAATGAAAGCAAAGAGTACTTTTCTCTAATCCTGGGCCCTTGTCTAGACAGTATTAAGTATGAGTTACAGCTCTACCGAACAGTGGGACCACTGCTTTCTTTCACACTCTTTTTCTTTGTATGGCTAACAAAACTTCAGCTATGTGTTTCAGTTCCTTGGAAATGTAGAATTTTATTTAGAAACTTGACAATTGTCACATAATCCCTGCCCTTGCTACCTCCTCTGCTCATCAGTCCCTTTTACTCTAAGCAAAGGAAGCTCAATACTGTCTATTTATCTTTAAAATTCCTCAGAAGTAATTTTTGGTTTGGGGTTGGGTTTTTTGTGTGTGTGTTGCAAAGATCTCCATCCATATCCAACCCAATCCTGATGACTAGGGGACATTAGACCCCATGAGAAAAGTCACTCCATTCTTTATTTCCTTCTTTCTGGCACATTCAAGCATATTCTTTGACCATCCTCATCTCCTTGCTTTTTACTTTCCTTTCCTGAAAAATGCATGCTGTTCTACACATTAGAAACATTTCTAATCGTGATTCTTGCTTATTACCACCTTCTGCTCATTTCTCCATCTTGATTCTCAATGCAGGTAACATGTTCCTGTGTTTCTTCTCCTTCAGCCAGGTCCTTCTTCTGACTTATCCCTGTGGTTGTGTTGCTTAATGGGCCATCCTTCTTTTCCAGGAGTTGTCCCTCCATGTCCTCTTATTCAGCAGTATTGAGAAATTCTTAGGTAAGCTGGCAT
>NW_010521098.1:10071-27978 GCF_000687285.1 Phaethon lepturus
CCAGTTCTTCTAACCTACACTATACACTACTGTAATCTCCACCTTCTCCGTTCTTCAGACTGTCTTCCATAAAGTCTGTCAGTGTCTGCACACAGTCACCTTTGGCAGTCACTATGTGGCCTTTTATGTACCACCGATTGCCTGTCCTTATTTTGCATAAGCGTACACGAATGGTTTTCTTCTGTTTAGTTTGATGAACCATCACGTCTCTCTGCAACTCTGTAGTCCTCCTCAGAATTTTTGTTGCTTTCTGGTGTCTTGAATGGAGCTAAAATAGAAATTGAAAATAGTGGCTACTAATGAAGAGCAGTATTGTGGGAAGTACTGAAATGTCATCCTTTCTTCTCCAGGCCAGTTACTTCCATCCCTTTTATTCATAGTCTGAGGCAATCCTTGTATAGACTGTACATGTAAATTATTCAAGGCTTTAGAGGGCACATGCTATCTGTGCAAGGCCTTTCATACACAGTATTTCTCATCTAGGTTATTTCACTAAGTGGCACATACCTAGTATAGAGGAGCCAGGGTTTTCCCATGAAGTAGCAGTCACCCACACATACTCCCTAGTATCGCCTGTTTGCTGGCAATATAGGACCATCCCTGCGTACTGCTTCTTGTCCTGTGCCTCCTCTTCTTCAGCAGTCAGATGGAGATATGGTGCCACCTTCCCTTCCAAGAGTCTCTCTGTGGGTGTCACAGACAGAGACCTGGGCAGAACATACAGAGCTGAGGACTTTCTGCTCAACACGATAGGAAAGAGGATGATGTCTTTTAGGAAGAAGGGGAACATGGGAGAAGTACCATCCGCTTCAGAGAAAATGCCCAACAAGAACAGTTTACCAGACAGTGAAACTGTCTCCTTTACTACCACCATTCTGGCCAGATTTCTAATTTGTTTTTATCCATGATATTGCAACGATAATGACCCAGCTAATAGTTGACTGTGGTGCTGATACAGTTCTAAGAATTTAATTTTTCTTCAAATCCAGATGGCAGAAGAGCATAACCAAATGCATTTTTAAGCCAATTCATGCTGGCTAGGAGCCTATGCTGAAGGCTTGTGCAAAGTCCCAACACAAAAGCTAGATATAATATACGTATGGTTAACAGCAATTGCCTTAGCGTATCCTGTAATGTTGGCTGCCATCATTCCGTAAGAATAAAATTAAAACTTTTGGGTATTCCTTACATAAAATGAAGGATTTACCCAAAGTAGCCAGCAAAGGCCAATATGAGGTAGTCAACCTGATGAAAAGGTGACAGGAGAGAGATTTAAACAGGTCAATTGCAAATTGTCCTTTGGGTTTTTTGGTTGTTTGTTTTGAGGGAGTGGGAAGGAAGCCTTATTTCTTGTCATCTTGAGTAATCTTAGATATACAGAACTTATTCCAAAGTGGCTCTCCTCTATGAATTAGCAGTGTTGGAAGAAAACAGTTAGGTGTGTCCTTGATCCTTTCATTATTGGCAAGAAAAAAGTATAACTGCTTTCAACAAATTACGTAAACCTGTTACTATTTTTACATCTTTTATTCCTTTATGTCTCATAATATACTGTGATTCTTTCTGATACTACAAAGTTCTTGTGCTATGTTTAGGGCTGAGGTGATCTCACTGCTGTCCATTTTTTTTAAAAAATTACTGCCAGACCTTATTAAGGGACCTTTGTATAGCACCTGTCCTTATGTGCACAGCAAATCCAGTTTGTCAAACATAAATCCATCTGTGCTGCATTGCGCTCCAAGTAGGGTAAACATTAACATCCACTGTAAAGTTGGTTTGAACATGCTTGTATGACCTGAGCATTAATCTGCAGTAGATGGGAAGTATTAAGCATCAAAGGCACAGAGTGAATCTCAGGGCCTCCTTCAGATTGGTATCCCAAGGTTTTCAGACAGCACTAATAGGCAGCATAGCATAACATAAACTGTTAGGTTGTTTTGCAGTCTCTCATGTAACAGGATTCTCCTTCCTATTCAACTAAAAATATACAAAATAATAAATTTTACTCTATCATTATAACTGAATCATCAGGATATGTGTGTGTGGATGTGGCACTTCAGGACATGGTTTAGGGGATATGGTGGCGCTGGATTAATGGTTGGGCTTGATGATCTTGAAGGTCCTTTCCAACCTAGTGATTCTGTGATTTTGTGTTATCTAAAATTTTCACAGAAACATCACCACACTTCTTCTTCTGACATTATGAAAGGCAAGTGAAAGACAGTCATCCAATAGTAATATAAGGAGTAAAAATAAAGAGAAGTCTAATTAACTTAGCAGGTATAAGATCTCAGTTTATTTGATATGATTTTATACAACTTTCCAAACACTACAAAAAGCAAGAGAGACAAAAGATTACTGGACATTCCAAATGGAAAGCTGAAAACAACAACTATTATACAACTAAAGGTTAATTAAAACTTTGACTGCTGTTTCATAAATGTTTATAAAACCGTCTTATAACACAAAAGCTGACTCATTGTTAGCCAGTATGTTTAAAGATCACAATGGGCTTTCAGCTATTAATAGATTCTTTCTTCTTATCAGCAGATTCCATAAATATTCTGATTTCCAGAAAGGATAATCAGATAAAATAATGAGCCTCTTACAAGAACACAAGAATTTAATACTACAATTTAGATTCTTGCAATGATACTGTTGTACAATTTCTTAATTATTATGCTGTCCCTAAAACAAGCTGTATTTATCAACAGCAGTTAGCATCTATAGATAATTTAGAACAGATAATTACAATAATCTAAAAATGAGCCATCTGTAAGCTAACGAAGCATTCAGTTTGGTTGAGTGGCTCTACCCTGCAATACACCACAGATGCTGAAATTTTATTGTTTAAGGCCAAATAAAATTGTCCAAAACGCAGATTTGACTTACAAATTTGGAAGAATATGTATGTATAACATAGGAATAGTATTAATACCATGTAGTATCAACATTATTAACTCCTTGAAAATAGATAGGTGGGAAGAAATGTATGGTTTTGTGTTATGGTAAGTAACGAATGCAAACACATTCAAACGTCAAGGATTGTAGAAGACTATTAAAGACAATAAAAGCTTTATTTACTTTTTGTTTCAGCTCCTGTTTTTTTGGTTTTTGTTTTTTTTTTTCAGGAACTTCTTCAGTATTGTTTCTTTTCTTTTGCCTAGGGTACATCCTGAGTCACAACATAATGGGACTATGAGTAATGTTCAAACAACAGACAGTTTCCATACCAGAATGGTGCTCCAATCAAAGGGTGGATTTTTCCTCAGCCTTGTACTTTATGTAAGTATTTAAACATGACCACAATGACTATAAAGTGCTAAAAAGGCAAAATTATAAAGGGTTGTGATCATTCTTTCTTAGATCAGTAAATATCTACATTCTAGAAGAGGTGTAGAAAATTATGTTCTAGTCCTGAAAATTCCCAAAACTCTTGCAAGGATGAATTTAGATCTGATCAGATCACTCCTTTTGTGTCCAAATGACTTTGTAATTTCTGGCTCAGTGTTTTTGTAGCCATTATAATACCACTGGTGAAATCTGCAGAAGGGTGAGGTCAGGAAGGAATTTTCCAGCTCTTCTTATTTTTCTCTAGTTCTAATGTTTATTTTTGTACATCCATATTTTAGTCTTGGTCATGCAGATGACAGCATTTATGATCATACACTTTTTGGAGAACTAAATTATATAAATTATCTGAACAGGTTTCTTTTTTAATACATTGAAGCATAAAAGGGAAAACAAAAGTAATGTATAGCTTTTTCATTGTTTCTTCAACTATAAATTATGATAACACAGTGGATAACTCACAGATGTCTACTCTGTACGTGCAGTAAGAAACATCTATATATAACTGAAAATAACTTAAAATTTAATTAATAAAGTAGCTAAATATTAAAACACAATCCCTATTCATCTAATATCTTAGATACTCATGTTAAAACACCACAGAGGTTCTTCTCACAGTAGATTTTTTTTTGCGTTTTTCTATAGATACTGTTGCTGCTGCACTTACAAACGGTTGTACTCCATCCCCATATCAGAATACGTGAAAGTCACTTGTGCCTTTATCCACAGCCCATGAAGGTAATGGAAGGACTCCCTTATCTTTACTAGGTTTTGGATTGGATCTTCTTTTGCTGTTCTCTTGTACAAGAACTACAGATTGACCAGTTCCCCCTCCTCAGGAGAACAGCAGGAGACAGGCATGTCCCCACTGCTGTCAGGAGGATACTGCTGGAACTTCATTTGCTCCAGTTCAGCTTTAATTTCACAACAGCAGTAGCTGTACGTGGCAAAGAGCTGTTTTATTTTTTGCATCCAGATCATTAGAAGAGTCTGTGGACTATTTCTGACTACCTTTCTATTCACAGTGAACCATCAGAATCTGTTCCTCATGAGAATTTTAAGGCTGCTTTTCTGGTATTTAAGCGAACAGCACAGGACTGGTTGAGACAGCATCTCACTGTAATGTAAGAATTTCTTACTCTGGTAAATTCTGCTTTACTGTTTGCTTGGGGTTTTTTTGTTGTTGTTTAATTAATTGGATGCTATTTTAAGTTCCTGCTGTGCATTGGCCTAGTCGTGGGAATTGAATCTATGTCTCTTCTCTATTGCTATGTATCAAACAAGTAAGAGGAGCTGGAAAGAGCCAAACAGTGTGCTTGGTAAAAGCCACACAGCTATAATAGCTGAGCTAAAGCAGCACTTGATTAAAAGGAGACTGAAGTATCCAAGGGGAGCTTAGAAAAAGATGAAATGTCTGTTTACTGTATGGGATTCCCAGACATCAGTAACATAGTTGGTTCATTTTTCTGTTTCATATCTGGTCTTATGAATATGCAGTACCAACCGCATCTAGTTGCAGTACCTTCAGAAATTAAAACAGTTTTTCTTGTCCAGTTCCCTGCACAACAGTGTGGTGATTAAACCTTTCTTTCAGCTAACACCATCAGCCACACATTCCTATCCATGCTCTAGCAAAAATCTTTTATATAACTATACCTGCTATGCTTCACAGCATTTGCTGGAACTACAAATCCCAGAAGTCTCTGACCGAATTTCCACTTCTGAAACCTGAATATAGAAATTAGTTCTTCTTCTACTCTCGATTACTCCAAGACTGAAAAGGCAGATACAGGTGAAGGATCCCTAGCCAAATATTAGAGACCATGAAAGTGGTCAGAAATGCATTTCCTAATATCCATTAGGAACACCATATCCTAAAAAATTAAAATGAAAACCAAACCTCGTCAGTATTACAGATCTGACTTGACAGTCAAGCCATGCCATAATTCCATCATTTCAACTGTAACTTCATTAATTTCAGCTCCACTGTGGGGAATGGAATTTTTCCTTCATTATAAGAGGACAGGGTGTATTTTCTCTCCTCATAAACTGGCTCTCAACCAGCAAAAAGACCTGAAAGGGAGAAACTAATCTTGTTAACAGAACTAAGAATTAGTATAGAGGAGAAGTAAGAGAGTCTAGAGGGGAAAAAGGAGGCTGGAAGAAACTTGAGAAGGGACAGGGCATAAAACTTAAATGGGGACAGGCCAATAAGTATAACGGGAACTAACACCTGCAACTGTATAACTTTCCACTGTTCTGCATCCAGTTATCTCACAGGGGAAAACTGTTTTGAACAGGGCTGTGGTTTACTAAAGATCCCTGACAGAAAACAAAATGAACTGCTTGAGAGAAATATTCCAAAGAGACAGTGTGGGAGACATGCTTGTGTATTGTAATTTTCTCTGCAGTCTTCTTATAAATATATACAAAACTCACCTTTCATCAGTGCTAAAAAACCCAAAGTAATGCTTATGGTGATATGCAAATTATTTTCAAAAACTGACCTACTAAGTATTTTGCATGAAATGACACATGTAAACCGACATGAACTTGGCAGATATGCAAAATATTCCAAGAATATTGCTTTGCATTTAAAGGATACATAATTCAAACAAAGACACCAGATCTATCATTTCCAAGCAGTCTAGAACCTCTTACAGCATGAGATTTCTATGTTTTGAGATTTCTATGCTTGGAGCTACAAACTATGTCGATATTTTCTTTACACTTTCCTAAATCTGGATAGGCTCTCAGTTCACCAGCACATTTTGTAAGAACAGTACCTCATTGTGAAGACTTTCTAGATTTGAGTACCCACATTCCAGCTGCCTTGAACTCCACAGTAGCGCTGAATACCTTATAAAGCATGTCAGTAGCTTAAACAATGTCTTTCTTAGAGCTCCCGTCTCCAATTGACCATTCAGCCCTTCAGGATAATCTGATCAATAGAACAAGCAGACAAAGACTTTCAAAATGTTTGATAAGAACAATCACTCTTTACTTTAGAAAGCAAAAGAGATATTCAGATCTAAGTAAGAGAACAAATACTGATATAGCGTTCATTTTCTCACCAGCTGTGATGCTCATGAGATTCGTGTCTGTGTCACTGCAACTATTCATGTCATCTCTGCTGAGCTTAACTCCTCCAATATGCCTTCTTTTGGAAATATTAGTATTTTTTACTTCTGTGTCAAGTATCCTTATGTCCTGTTCCCTTTTAAGTGGGGTGCTTTCATATCTACTTCTCTGTGTGTTTCTCATAAAATTTCAATAACTTTGATTTCCCTTCTGGGGAATCCCTAGCACACCTTTACTCCCAAGTACCTCTTCCCCAGCTTCTAAAAAAGTTGAGTCAAGCTGGACTTCACAGCTTCAGATGCAGTGTTATTCTAAGACACTGTTCTGCAGCTGAGAGGCATTTGGACTAGTCACTTTTCATTGTCCTCCCTGTATATTTTACCAGCATCCCGATAGCAGATGACTGAATCTAGAGGCACTGAAAGATTCAATGCTAAGTCAATTTAGTATAACCAAGATATTCATAAATTGTACATAAATACTTTAAATCACAAATTCTTACAAATGAGTACTGTCATTTTAAATTGTTACCATTTATATCTGGATGTTTTTTGTTTAAAATATTCTAAAGGCAGGCATAAGCAATTCTTAGCCAGGTCAAAATGTAGAATTTATTTGGTCTCTGGCCAATGAGTGAGTTTCCTGGGCTGTCTGAACAAATCTGTTCAGCTGCTTTTTAGTTACAACTAGAGTAAAACAGCAACAACAAAACCCTTTCCCATTGTAAGAAAATTATAAGCTACCTCAAGAAGTAGCACAGAAATCATCACCTACCAAAACAAAATTAAAAACAAAAGGTCAAAAGAGGAAAATCAGGTTAAGAAATTATGCATGCAAAATAATAAAGTGAGGTGTACTTCAGGAATGTTGAATAATCGCAGCTCTATCTACAATTTCTAAGAATAAAAGCTGCTCACTGAAGGCTTAATGAAGATAGAGCTGCTAAACCTTACTGGTTTAAAGGTTGGCATATGAGTTCATAGATAATATTTTTAACATTAGGACAAACTTCCTTCCTTTACTTGCTTAACTTCTCAACTTGTGATTCTATTGATGTAATAATTTCTTTTATTGTTCAACTGAAGTCCATAGGTTTCAAAGACCTTCAAGACTTGGAATGTCTTTAAAAACAGGAGGAAAACAAGAACTGAAATCTTTTTTTCTGTATCATAGAGAAAAAAGACTCGTTGCTCCTTTTTTTCCTGTTTCTGATCACTGTTTGCTAAAACCACACATAAATCTGCATTTCAATCAGCTGCAGCAATAAAAGAATTTATCCTGCCTTATCCCATTCTGAAGAATGAGATGTGGCATTCAAGACCAAATACAAAACATCTTCCTTTTCAATTTTCTTTAAAGATTAAAAAGGAAATTAATAAATTATTGAGACACAAAATACTGAAATTAATTAAAATCACAAAAACCACCATCATTTCCCTGCTCTAGATCATATTTTCATTTTCTGTGCAACTATGAAAGTTTTGTTGTTTAGATACTTTTTGTTTTGGGTATCTGCTTACTTCTGTGTTAGGTATTCTTCCTTGCTTGCCTGGCTTGGTCTTCAGAGGTGCACATGTAGTCATACACCTGTATATCAAGCCTTTATTGTTCTAAACTGTATAGAATCATGTATGCGTATGTACAGACAACTTATAACCAACTAAACAAAGCTGCCAAACCTTAACCTATTGACTTTTTCTCTATGTGCATATGCTCATGCCTGATTTCTAAACATACCGTAGTAGTCATAATTGTGAAGTTACATTAGTCACATAGACTAATACCTTAGTAGACCGTTATGCTCCCAGTGGAAAAAGCACGAGCAGGTGGACTTTCACTTAAAATATTTTGTAATGTAGCCTTTTTCAGGTGAAACATTAGCACTAGATTATGGATCTGCATTCAAAACTACAGTTAACCAGTGATCTAATTAATTTGTCTTTTGATTGAGAGCTTCCAATATAGCAACAAATACTGTAGTGTTAACATAATAGATATTAAATTGTCAGTTGATCAGGATGACCCTCAGAACTAAATCTGAAGTAGAATTTGGAGACTGAACCCACGGAAATCAAAATGTCTGCAGTGAGAGAGGCAGAGAAGGAGACTTGTCCAATTCCTATATGAAATAAATTTTGTATTGCATATTCATATAAGTAATGTTCTTTTGTTTCAGTTATTAATTTTGTTTTATATTTCCTATGACAATTTGATGTGATGTGATCTCTAACTCACTTAGGTTACAACCTCCTTTGACATTATGTGCACTAAGTCTGATCCTTACTGAGGAAACTTGAATCATAAGAATCTTAAGAGCTAGCATTCATAAGCCAGGTGTAGACAAACATGTACCTTTATACTTTTTTAGGATATGTAAAACATCTCTAAAAGTGTAAAGACATATAGTGACACGTATTTCAGATGTGCAGACTTCAGAACAACAGAATAGAAGTGTTTTTGAATAACAATGTGAAAAGCGTGTTGGACCATTTCCACATTTACTAGCACTTTTGTATTCTCTCATCTTAAGGTGAAGAGCAACGTCCACAGTGAAAATCACATTTGATGTGTAACTAAACTGAAAAGAAATATAGAGGGTTTTTTCTGAACGATTATGTGAAAGAGGTTATCTATCAGAGTCATTTTAAGGAGTTTATTTTGTTAACAGCTTTGCAGCTCTAGCACAATAGTAGTACAATTCAAATTAACTCAATAAATGCACACTGAGCAAACTCATTAGAGCTTAAGCTAGCTGAAGAACACTGGGACAGTCAGATGTGATAAGCTGTCCTCAGTAAAATCCTAACCACACCTACTTAAGTTCATATAAAAAGATAAGTATATGATAGTAGGATTTTGCACACATGTAGAATATATTTTTCTGTGCTATAGCAACAATAGCAAGTAAATCTTTTAGAGTCCCTCAGTGCAATAAGTGTGCCTATATTACAGGTGGGAAATTTCAGAGAGAAAAAGATTTTTTGACTTTCCCAAAATACTGATACTAATTTTGAAACTTACAACCTAGGATTTTTTGGTTTCCAAGTCTGAGATTTTTATACTAGAGTACAGACTTTTGCCTTGTTTAATAAATAGATACATTCTGTGCTCTCAACTTATCCATAAGTCGTATTCCTCTCTGGAGGAACTTACAACTAAGATGGCATTTTAAGAGTCTGCTGTATGTGCCTATATGTTGAGATTTGCATCTATTTGCTGTACTGAGACATCACACTGTTGAATGCCATCTTGCTTCATTCTCACCTCTCACCAAAGACTCACAGGTACTTCTTGATTGCCATACATACAAGAGTCATACCTTTCCCTTGTGTGTTTTCTACCAGTGTTTTTTTTTTCCAGTTATACTTTCATGGATTCCCACTTGGTTAGAAATTATTTTGGGTTCTTGAAGTCCTATTCAGATTTATGTGATGCCATATGAAATGACAGAAACAGCAAAACAGCTAAAATCCAACTCAACATTTGAAAAATGAACACTGTAGACCTTCACTTTGCTACTATCCATATTGCTAAGACTCAAAAATGGTTTATAACAATTATTTTTTAATGAGCATACTAAATATCTGGCCAGTTCTACAGTAACCCAAGAGATCAGAAAAGCTCTGAGGGACCCGTTACAGTCTTTTGTGTCAGTAATAGGAAGTTAATAAAGTAATTAATAAATATTTTTAAACATTCTGATTGTGTAAATAGAGAAACTAAAACAGTTCCAAAGGAACCATTCCATCCTCAGACAAAAAAATGTGCATTTTTAAATTTTCTATAAGGCATATATTTGCCTTAGAAAATAAAAACAAAGCTAATAAATTACATTCTAGAACTCTATTTAAAGACACTCATGGAGAGACTTAGGCTGACAAAACTCAGGAAATTCAAATGTGGAAGTAGAAACATAAATGTAAGAGGGGTGTAATTCATGCCATTATACCTGTTTGAAACAATTTGTGTGAGTTAAGGATAGAGTGCCAGCATAAACTTTGAATTTATTGGCTTTTGTTGCTTTAAATCAGACCCTTCACATTATTTAAACATAGTTTTTGTATTTAATATTCAGAGCAATAGAACACGTACATTTGGCTGCAGATAGATACATAATTCATGTTGGTAGGAAGCATACCTTATAACACTTAAGTGGTTTATTAAACTTGTTTCATCTGATATGGGATAAATTCTGTAATTGACAGCAAGTCATAGGCAGATCCTACATCTATCATATTTAAGATTACCTTATGTTATAGAAACTATTCTGCTTTGGCCTCTCAAGGGCTTCTTTTTTTTTCCTGAAGAGAAAATATATGAAATATGTAAATGTTTTTTAAAAATTACTTGAACCTGAACTCCTGCATGGAATTAGTTTAGTGGTCCCTAGCAGACAGTTGAGTATATCAGGAAAACCATCACACATAATTTGGCACCGGTCAGCAGGACCAACAGCCTCTGATCTAAAGAGGCCTGGCAATGAGCCTGGGGAGGTTGAATGACCTCTTATTTTAGGGACTGTGAACTCTTGAAGTCAGAAGGGAGGTCATATTGTGCAGGGAGGGTATTTCTGTACTCCTTCCTCCTTCTCAAGTTTATGGTTCATAGTAGAATTGTCTGAAATTACCCCACCTATTTGACGAGTACGGGTAGGAAAAAGAAAGAGAGGATTGTCTCTCTCAGACAGTGGATTCCACCCACATCTACTGATGCTGGAATTTTCTTTCAAGCCTTCTCTCATTTCTGTTATCTGTATAGCTTTACCAAATAGACTGAGAAGAGTCTTAGGGTGGAGCAGGCTACAACTAGATTTTGGTGTTAAAAGCATTATGATGTCCAATATTTCTTGTTGTCTGCATCATAACGGATTGAAATGCTAATCGCCAGCAATAATTTGTTTGACTCTTTGCTCCTGCTGTTGACTGTTGCTAACTATGGAGTGGTATTTTGGGACGGAAGTTCTAAAGCCAACAAGGCATGTCTAAAATAAGTAGATGAGTCAGGGTGACTAAAATATCATAAAGATTGTGACACAGTAGTGGTTAAAACCTCTATTTTTTAAAGAATGGATGAAGGTAGATTATCAAGTAAGTGAATACAATCCAGTATTTTTGCTTCAACTGCTGTTATTTGTTTGTTTCTTTGGTAGTCATTTTGCACCAGCCTGGAATAATGACAATTTAAGAAATGTTCTTTTCAAACTTCTGCAAATCATGCTCATCACCAAGACAAGTTGAACCCCGCTGCTAAGATCTCTCCATAGTTAATACATTATTAAAGTACTTTCTGAGATGAGATTATCACAACTTTCTTAAATGTTTTGAATAATGCAGCTGTTAATGTTCACATCTGAAGTGCCAACTCGGATTTTAGATGATAGCAACAATGAAAATGAACAGAGCAGTTACACTGCAGTTCTGCTAGTTGAAGCTCACAACTAGTAAAGGTAGATGTGCTATGTCAGTAACTCCTAAACTTTGTATTAAATACTTCCTAATACTGCACAATCACAACTTCTGGAAACTTAATCTAAAAACAGAAGAATGAGAGGGAATCTGAGCTATGACTGAGAATTTTACTTTTCTTCCTTGGACATTAATTAGGTCTTTTCTGTGAAAAGATATGCCAGTACATATAGGTCTAGTACAGGAATAGTGACAGAAAGATATAAGCTGTATAAATCAGTGAAAGAACATCACAGTTGGGCTAGACAGGTAGCATTTCTGTTGATGGTAGTATATGTAGCAGGTGCCTTTTTCTTCATTTTTCCTAGAAAAAAAAATGACATATTTAGAGGAAGTTCCCAAGAGTTCTTTAAAAAGGTTGTTACAAGCTACAAAATAAAGAAGGCTTCAAGCAAATATTGAAATGTTCACGTTGGGAGTCATTAAATGAGCAAACCATCATGAGTACTCCTGTCTGGATATGTAATAGTGTATAGATATCTGGCTACCTGAGTGTTTCCCTTTGCATTTATGCTAGGTTCCCTTGCTCTGAGTTTTTTATTTGAGTAGCTCCTCATTGCATCTCTGCAGAATCAGGTTACTCTGGTTACAATTACTCTGCGATGCATTTATTGACTTTCTTAAGTTCATGGTTTATAAGGTACAGCCATTTTCGGGGGGGGGGGGGGGGGGGTTGGTAGGGGGGGGGAAACAGGGGGGGGTGCAGGGGTTAGATCGCAGGAGAGTAATTCAGTTTCTGTTTGGTTTTGCCTTTGTGTTCATGCTTTTAAAGTCTCAAGCCCTGAGTGGATACAGGGAGCAGAAGGACCTGCTGTACAGCATCAATGTGGATGGCACTGCAAATTATTTTACAAGCAAATAGTAAGAATGTTAATGGTAGAGATGTTAGTGGAGCTTCAGGGTCTGATTCCACAAGCTCTACAGACAGCAGTAATCCTTTTTCACATTAGTAACTTTAGAGACAGCAAAGATCACTCAGGAGACTAAATTTTGTGGAAGTAGGCTCAGACTTCTGGTGAACATTCATCTTCTCCATTAAATAGATTTCTTTTTCAATCGTATGAGGATAAGAATATTTTCACATTTTTGAGACATTTTAGAATGTCTTGCAGTTTTCTCTAATTGATACTGAATTTATCAGAGCAGCAAAATAAGATTTTAGCCACTTTTTTCTTAATGGTTCTCTTCAAAATGAGATAGGCACTCAAAGAAATTAAGTTTCTTAGAAAGAAATCAGGCTGAAAGCCTATGGAAACACTTGTTTCTTTTTACTCTGTATCAAATCAAGACAATGTTCTTGATATGGGGTGGGAGGGAGAAGAGGGTTGACCACTAAATAAACCAATGGCACATTTGCGTTAATGCCGTTCAGATGGTACAATTCAGTGTTTGAGTAAGGAGATACTTGAGACAAAGCTCGTGAATGAGGAACCCGGTTGGCTTTCAGATGTGACTGGCAAGTGAAAAGAGGCTTGTAAGTGTCAGTCCAGTGGAAGATTCCACTTGAAGTAAAGAGGTTACAATCTTCAGAAAATGTGTCCAGCTGTGATGTTCCTCCTCCAGGGCATCAAAAGAAAAGGGAAAATTTTAGTCTATTAGACAGATAAAAAGTGTCACATTTGTTATCCTCCCAAAGCAGACAATCTTTTTTTGGCTCTAAAATAAGAACTGATGTAAAGATTAAGATAATCCTCATGTCTTTTGAGGAGATAGCATAAATATTTTAAAAATAAAATACTTTTAGAAATATTTTTACAATTGTAACACAGTTCACACAGATGATTATTTTCCACTGGGATGCAGAAAACAAGCTTTTTTCATACTCTGTCTTGCTGTTGATCCAAGAGACCTCCAAAGTTAGTGTTAGAGAAATAGACACAAATCATCTAATGCACAGCAAATTTCCACTGACACCATGTTTCATACTGATCTTTCTTGGACTTAGTTTAACAATGGTAGGATCAGCTTGATGTTATTGGCTGTTGGCCCTAGTCTGAGAGGTAGTGAAAGATCTTCTTCTCTCCTCTTATTTTGACAACAAAATACTCAGCAAACCCCAGACTTCCACTGGCCTCAACAGAAATGCAGAAATTCAGGATGCTTAACACTTTCCAGGATTGGGCCCAGATGGATGCGTCCATTTGTCAATTAATTTTACTGCTTTTCAGCAGTTGTGAAATATACACCATGATACGCCTTTTTTGAACAGCTGGAAAATTATGTTGTAACGAAAATTCCATCATTCAGTTTCCCATGGAATGCATTTTTGCTCTGACAGCTGAGAGACAATCTAGACAATCTCACAAATAGTGGCTACATACATCCACCACATCATAGTCATAAGTGTCATATTTATCTGGAGGGGTGGGATGTTAGTTTAGGACAAAGTCATTTTTTAGTGACGTTCTTTTTGCTTTGTATCTTAACATGGGATTTTAATTGCATTTTATGTATAAAATACAGAAAAAAAACAGAAATGTAAGATGTTTAACATCCGTTTTTTAGTGTCATTAGGCATTCTATGCACTCTTACTTCTGGGGGGTTTTCCCTTGTGAGCCAAATTCTGCTATCTTTACTAATCTCGATGGGCTGCTATATCAGCCTACCAAGTAATCTCAGTGGGACAAATTCCTGTCTGCAATAGTCCCACGTAAATTGGAAACAATCCTATAATTACGATTACACCAAAAGCAGAATTTGGCCCAGTGATTTGAAAGAGCCAGGCAGGTGGTATTTGCACAGCGGTATTTGCTCTCAAACATTTTATTTTCTTCTTGCATTCAGAACCACATCCCTCTGTGTGTTACCATGTCCTGTAGAATTGAATGAACAGAAAAAGGCTATGATGAGTAATGTTTACAGCTTCCATTATCAGAAAAGCTGTCGCCCTCCATTTCCCACTGAAGTCAATGGAAGCAGAATGTGCTGGCAGTGACAGTGGCACTAGGTCTCCACTAAGTTATGTTCCAATGTACTACAAAGCACAGATGGAAAGGGTTTACAGCTAAGGCCAGTCAGCTACCATGTAAGTTAGAGCTGAAGAAGATCATGTCTAATTTGTGTTTATAGTCTTAACAATGGTCTGGGAACTAGTTTTGAAGACCTCAAACTCTGTCAGGTTTGAGGAACAGCAGACCCTTTTTAAAGATCTATCATAGCACCTATCTAAGTTTCTTGTAATATTGGAACTGTTTCTTACACTAACGAAACTATCTGCCAAGACTCTTCAGCCTGGTTACACTACATGGTATTAGCAGTATAGCATGATACCTACAGACAACAAGCCCAGTTATAGACTACTCTAAGAAGTGATTTTTCAGCCTTTTCTTTTCAATGCCTCTGTTTTTGCTATCTATCAGATCATAGGTGCATAGTCTAAAAATGTAACCTCGAGCCCTTAGAAAACATTAGCTATATCCAGAGTTATGCATTTGGCATTTAACATAGTTCTCTAGCTAAATTCACCTGAATTCAATTGGACACGCCTTCTGATCTCTTAAAGGACTGATTTGGTTGAAGATAACGGAAGTTCTGAATGACAAAGAGATTCAGTAGCTACCATCTGAAATATGCAGTAGGGGATTTTTGAAATACATGATTTAACATTTTATAACTTCTAGCATTTTTACATTGTAGTGTATGTAATCACGTCCTTGTAAGTGATTTTAATTTTCATGAAAATTAAAACACTGGCTGCATTACAAGCTGTCTTCTACATAACCACAAAACTATTACAGGATAAGAGGCAGGTACAGAATGCTCCACATTGCAACAGAAACGTGCTTAAGCTCTATCCAGAAGACACTGACATAGCAATACAAGTACAATACATTCTTTACGCTTACTTAATGTCACATAAACTCATGCATGTGTTGAGTTTTCCATGCATGAACAGTAACTTTGAAGACAATGACCTATTCATATTCACAAATACAGCACACAGATAAGCACTGAAGGATCATTTAATCTTTGTCAAAGTGTGAACACTTTTTTTTATCAGAAAAATGGACAGGTTTCATTGCAAGATTTTCCACATAAAATACACTATTAAGTGTAAGCTACTGTGTTTATGTTTTGTAACTAATATTGTGCTTAAGTATGCAAGAAAGAGTACCTTCCTTTATTGCCTAAATATTAAGATACTACGGGGCAAATTCTGAAGTGTTTTTCAAAGGTCAAATTTTCACTGACTAAATACTGAACAAGAACTTCAAACTATAACCTCATTACTAATTGTGTTTGTTTACTTCTAACATGTGTGCTACTAACATTTTAGATTTACCTGAAAATGCCTGGCAGAGCAGAACTGTGTACAGTTGCAAAATCTCACTGGTAAGGAGAGGTCTTTGTGAATGAAGCCTTAAGAGTTTTCTGGCTCTTAAAATCTTAGAATGCCAGTCTTATTCTCTCTTTTTCATACAAACAGAACTCTGCAAGGATCCCTGGCAGACATTTCCTCCAGCCACTGTATCACAAGGAGGAAGACTCCAGACCCCTGCTAGCCAGCAAAGGAAGGAGGAATTTTGAGTTTCCGACTCCCCTGAGATTGACAAGAGGTGAGGGATAATTAAAATTCAGTTTGCTGCACTATTGCCACACTGTCTTCAGTGTCTTTTAACCACTCTGACTGTTATCATAAGACCACTGGAGCTGTGCTGCCACCAGCATGGACAAGCCCTCTGGATTTTGAACAGTGCTAGCACAAAACCTGCACTTCTGTGTTTCACTGGAGATGTTTTTTGTACCTTTCTCCTAATTAGCATATTTCTGTTCCTGAGGGTAGCAAGCTGATTTTCTAGAAAACTTGTATTTAAAGGTTTCATTTATCCTGTGTGCACCAAAATGTCTCCTACTTTCATGGTGTTAGAACCAAACTTTGGCTGAAATATTCCATGATAGTAACCAGCAAGTCAGCTGGTAAACATTGAAAATCTTAGATAGCCACAGATTGTATCAAAATACAAGACGGAAAGCGTTGATGAGCAATCAAAAAAAGTATAGCCTTGAACTGTAAGTAAGTGGTATCATCAAAAAACTTCTATATTTGTTTCTTATTTTCTGTTTTAAATGCACTTCGTAAAAAGTGAGCTCTGTGGAGAAATATACTTGAAAGCTCCACCTGCAAATAAATAAAGCCAAATATAGGTATTAATTGCTACATTTTTAAAATGTAAAATGCAAAAGATATAGCCTCACTATGGGTTTTTTTCAGAATGTAGCATGCACTTTATTTTACTATAAAATGATTGCAGCATATCATATATACTTTTACATATTTGTTTATAAATCCTGTTTTATTTTTTCTGTAAACAAGGAATGCAGATGCAAAACCACATTGAGATCTCTTTCTTCAGCTGATGGCTTTTAAGAGCATCCATCAGGTTATCTTTGTGAATCTGCCACTTGTACAGGATTGCTGATGGTCTTTATTCATCTAAACATTGCAAATACCATATCCTTTAAGTAGGAAGCTATTTTGAATATAATTTCTTAAAAGCAGCTTCCCCAGCTGGGACACGTAATTGCTACCTCCAGTTCCAATCCTTCGGCCAGGATGCAATGTCAGACTTAAAGTAGGAGTTCTGTTTATGTATTTGCCTGGATATACGCACCAACAAGGTACATATTTTAAAATCTGCCTTTAAAAATGACTAAAACCCATCTAAAATGTTTATTATCAATTTGAGCATAAAAACAGTAGTTCCACAAAAACATTACAGTAGCCATGAAGTAACAAATAAGAGGTGCATCCTTCTTCTGTCTACAGTACATCCCTTTCCAGCAGCACACCATCCCCTTTACAGAGGTGAACATGGCAGCTCACCTGGGAAAGACAACACCCCAAGGCTGGCCCAGAGGCACTGCAAAGGCGATGGGTGCTCACAAAGGGTGGCCTGCGGGCAAAGAGAGTTTCATACCAAGAGCTGTCCAACGCTCTTGCCTCCGTAGGTCCCAGCTGTACCAGCACAGCACGTACGTGCTCTTGGGGAGAGGCAGACGTTCCTCTTT
>NW_010521098.1:28009-38507 GCF_000687285.1 Phaethon lepturus
ATTTTGTCAGGAGAAAAATGTGATCAAGCAGTATCAATTCATATAAACCATACCATTCAGTGATGAGAAAAGCCCGTTTATAGTACTTTCTAGCACAGGTAACTGGAAGCACTTGCTGATTAGACAGAAGATGGAGTGTCTGTCATAGTTCGAGACACAGGTGGGGACTGATCGGGTGCAGAATCTCCCGTACCTAAGCCATATCGTGCAGATGTGTGTCACAAACCTTTACAGGCTGCTATAGTCCGAGGTACAACCCACATCACCATATCCAGAAGATTTGTATGCTTAGATATACACATTTTGATATACATTCTGTTCTACAGCAGTGCAGGGTTTCAGTAGTAAGCCAGTGTTGCTGAGAAGTACAGTAACTTCGATATGGTAATGCAGTGCAGCCAGTGCAGTTGAGTTGAACTCCACTGAAAGTCCCGTTTTACTATTCCCAGCTCCCTATCTCACTCTCCTTGTCTGACAAACCCTGGCACTCATGTGGACTGACCGTCAGGTCCACGCAGGGTTCTTACGGAGTGTCCAGGTAAGTGATTCTTTGCCTCATACGTGCGTTTAGTGCAGCAGCTCCACTGCACTAGAAATAATGACAGAAAGCTCCTGACACACAACATGGCAGGATCTGGAGGATGTAGTCTGTTTTAATTTGCAGTTGAACCAGTGCTGCCAGTTACTCTGTTCTTTGGAGTACAATTCAGCACAGCCAGTTGCTAAAGGAGGCTTCAGGCAGCAGCTGCAGGAAGGGTTAAAGGAAGGAGACTTTTCTCAGCTGATTGATACCCTTCTCCTGCTTCCTGAGAGCAGCTGGCCCCGTAAGTGAGTGAATCAGATAGCTGTAATTGCTATATTGAAGCAAAGGAACTCCTTAGAACAAACAGATTGGTGATTTCTCCAGCCAGCTTCACCTCTTCATCTTGAACAGGAGTGCTTAGCCTGCGACACATCCAACGCCTAAGTGGAGCTCCCCTCTCCTGCTCCTTTGGTCAGGGCTTTTAAGAATTTAATTTCTGGTGGCCATGGTTCCCAAAATTTGCCTCAAAATGCAGCCACATTGCCATGTGAAATTAAAGAATTGCAAATGGAAGCAAAAAAGTTCAACAGAGCCCAAGGAGGACAGCAACGGTTGTTGCCAGTGGATCAGAGGATTGTGGTGTGAATCAGGTAGGAATTCCAAGTTGATCCAACCTCCCGCTCAAAGCAGTGAAGCGTGGGAACTTCCTGCACTACAGAGTGTTCATGTCAGGAATTCATATTGTATTTCATTCCCACCTATGGCGTGGTAATGAAGAAGATTGGCCTTTCTTTTGTTTTAACAACATACCATAGAAATAAGCCAAACCAGAATTTTAAAAATCAATTTCCAGCCTAAAGCCTACAAAATACACATCTACATTTCTTCCCAGTAAATGTGTACTATATTAATTGTAATTCTCATTATAATTACTTTAAGGTTTAGTGGAGTAATGGAAAAATATTTTGAACTGTTACATATTTTTTATTAGGATTGTGACAAGTCAGACAGCAGTGTCTGTACAACAATACATTGCTGACCTACTTTTTCTGTATTTACATATATGTCCAAAACCAGTTTTCTAGTCTGGAAATTTTTTATAACAGAACAGGCTCAGAAGTGACCTTTACAAAATGCAGGACAGTCAAAGACTATGCCCAAGATCTCTACAGAAATCATATACAGATACTTTGGCAAAAGTGTATAAACAAGTGGATGGTATGGAGAAAATAAATTTGCATTTTTCCATTAAGTAATGGTGAGAAATGAAAAATGTTTAAAGCTGGCAAATTTAAAATAACTTAAAATAAGATTTATTTATATGTCAAATAATTAGAGTGTGGGACTCATTGGCATATGAAGTTGGTAAAACTAAGAACTTGGCTAAGACTTGAAAGGGACTGGTGATTTATAGAAACAAAGACAATGTAGAGGTCATCATAAGTAATGTTGACCAAAAAAAAAAATGGACTGAATAGAACATCCTTTTTCTTCACAGTCTTTAACTATTGAAGAAAATACTCTTTTCCACTTTCTGTAATATCAGTGCTGGAGACAGCACATTGGATCAGTTCCAACATGACAGTTCTAATTTTATGTTTGTCATTAAGAACAATTTAATAACTGACTTGAAATCAGTAACGGCAAAATTGTATCAGAAGAAAGAAGGAAACATCAGTTCATATAGCATGACAATGGTAAAATTCACTGGTATACGAGGTCATAGAGCCAAATGCTGTGGCTGAGCTTTATTAAAATCTAAGTAAATTTATGACCAATAAAAACCTTTACAGTGTTGCCTTCTAACCCTAGGGCAATCAAATTTTATGCGGATCGGGGCTAGTTGCCGTAGAAGTTCTGTATTTCACAACTAAATTGGTATCAGCTGTTCTGTGTACAAATGGGCTTTGTCCTGTGTTTCTGCAGCTCAGCACTACCTGCTGTAACAGATGATAGGATACAGAACGTGAGGAAACAACGACCTGCTGCTGGATGTCGTATCTTGTGTTCTGATAAACTGGAGGGCTCCAAGAAGAGAGAATATTAAATGCGACAGCGCAGGCAAAGTAACCTAAGGTACAGTACTTCCTCCTCCCTTTTAAGGGGAGGAAATTACACATTTGTCTCAAATTGTATACATTTCTGATTTTTACTATAAAAGAGGAACGCATTTCATTGGGTAAAATAATCTTATTTTCCTATTGTTGTCTCCCTCCAGTAAAAAAGAATTCCTTCCTAATTTTGACCGTCATTGGAATTGAGAGAGATCAGAGTGGAATTCTTGCACTGTTTAAGTGTTATCTACTATTTTAGTTATTAGAAGTTAATGATCACTTCCATTTCCAAAACAGGATGTGTGTGCACTGTGTGAGAATGGCCTGGTTTTGAAGATAAGCCTTAATTCTGAAGAAGGTTGGCCAAATAATAGCGACTTTTTACTAACATTCTCTTAATGCTTTTTACATTAACCAGGTTACCATGCATTCTCTTGCACATTAGGTCAACGGTAACTTAAAGAATTCCAGGTTATTTATTATTGCCTTCCTTCCCACAGTGAACTCCTTTTACCATCAGTCCAATCAGTACCAGCATTACTCTGATTTGTAAAATGTGATATAATGAAGTTGTATCTTGTACCCTGTTACATTTCAAACTTTTAATGAGCATTCTTTTATGTATCATATGTATCAATTATGCTATCAAGAATATGTAATTGCAGAAAAGTACCTGAATTGTAGTCTCCTGACTACAAAATCCTGTTGGTGTGTAACACATGATGACATCCTAAAGCATGGCCAAATGTCAGGTAAACCAGCTGATACCAGGTCACAGAATCGCAGACTGGCTGACATTGGAAGGGAATTCTGGACGGCATCTGGTCCAACCCCCTCTGCCAAAGCAGGGCCACCTAGAGCTGGTTGCCTAGGACCATGTCCAGATGACTCTTAAATGGACACTCCACAATATCCCTGGGTAACCTCTGCCAGTGCTTGGTCACCCTCACAGTAGAAAGATGTTTCCTGATGTTCAGAGGGAACCTCCTATGTTTCAGTTTGTGCCCATTGCCCCTGGCCCTGTCACTGGGCACCACTGGAAAGAGCCTGGCTCCATCTTCTTTGCACCTATTTAGATACATTGATAAGATCCCCACTGATCCCTCTCTTCTCCAGGCTGAACAAACCAAGTCCTCTCAGCCTTTCCTCACAGGAGAGATGCTCCAGTCCCTTCATCATCTTTGTATAAGATACGTCCATTTCTCTCTTGTATGGGACACGCAACGGGACACCCAGAACTGGACACAGCACTCCATTGCTGAGTAGAGGGGAAGGATCTCCTCCCTCAACCTGCTGGCAACACTCCTCCTCATGCTGCCCAGGATACCATTTGCCTTCCTTGCCACAATGGCACATTGCTGGCTCATGCTCAAGCTGGTTCCACCAGTACCCCCAGGTCCTTTGCTGCAAAGCTGGTTTCCAGCTGGGCAGCCCCCAGCATATACTGGTGCACGGACCTCAACATATACTGGTGCAGTCATCCTCAATAACAAATCCTTTCCAGTAATTTTAAAGAAACTGTGCTTCTTTTCTATTGCAAGGGACAATCACAGCAGAACAAAGCTCTTTTGCAATATATCATCACCCCTTAGCTTTTCTCACATCACTGCAACATAACATAGGAGAATGACCTTCAAAATCATTCTCCTGCCCTTTTGGAGCGGGAGGTGCTGATCTCTTCTCCCTGGGATCCAGCGACAGGATGTGTGGCAATGGTTCAAAACTGCATCAGGGGAGGTTCAGACTAGGTATTAGAAAACACTTATTTACCAAGAGGGTGGTCAAACACTGGAACAGGCTCCCTAGGGAGGTGGTCAATGCCTCAAGCCTGTCAGTGGCATTTGGACAATGCTCTTTAGTAACATGCTTTAACTTTTGGTCAGCCCTGGAGTGGTCAGGCAGTGGGACTAGACGATTGTTGTAGGTTCCTTCCAGCTGAACTAAACTATTCTCCTCCCCTCCCCTCCCTTCCCCTCTCCTCTCTCTTTTCCCCTTTTCCCTTCCCTTTTCCCTTCCCTTCCCCCATAACTCTATGACTTTATAATGCTTTGCAGTAACAACAGTTTAAGAAAATTGTTCTTCTACATGCTAAGTGTACAGCCCAGGTCAAAAAACATCACTGAAACCCAGTTCTGCTTAGGTGACACCTGTCATTGGATCATGGGTACATTCCATGCTGAGAATAGGTTGATAATGGAAATGTAAATTCAATCTGAAGGTAAAATATAATCTGGGGTGAGTAGCTGAAAATGTGGGCTGACTGAAGACTACAAAAATTCATCAGAATGGCTATGATGTGCCAATTAAAAGGAATGTAGTTTCTCAGACTGTCCAAGCAGAAGTTGGTATTATTTTACAGCATTCATGGAAGTATAATGCTAGAATCAGCATTTTCCACTGAAAGTATTTTTTCTTTTGCATGAAGATCTATTTATGTATTTGCTGAATTATTTCATAAATTATATTTTCCTTGCAAAAATACTCAGCATGGACATCTGCAAACTGAGAAGAAAGAACAATGATGTATGCCAAAAATCTTTTAGAAATGTAAGCTGTAAACACTGTACTATGTTTGCTTGGACCATGAAATGAAAACAGGTCGGTCAAATAGTAACTAAGGGCAACATTTGCAGCTGCTAGAGTTGACCAGAGTAGAGGAGGCTTGAGCATTAGTAATTCTTAAATTGAAGTGTGTACGAAAGAGAATATAATCTGTATCAAGGAAATCTTGGAGTTTTCTTATTTAACCATGAAGGATCGTTTACGGTTTCAAATTTTTTTCCCTGAATTTGGAGCCATAAGTTTCACTGCTTTGTCTCTCAGTTGGAAAAAAGTACAGAGCATGAGACTACGGTACAGAATTTTGTTTCCTCCATCACATTTTGATGATGAAATGATAGGGATGCAGCAGACTTCAGTAATAACACCTCTCATCAGCACCATATTTTAATAGCAAGAAATTGGTGAAGTTTTAAATGTAACATATTGTCGTGGAGGTAAATTAACACTATTGAAGGCAAAGATAATATCTCACAGGAATCTGTGCATGCCATATGCAATGTAGCTCCCAGAATGATTTTCCATGTATCTGTCTGACATGCTTTCTACTTGTGAAACATGTGTCACTGAAAAGGAAGTAATAAAAATTTATTAGTCCACGTGATTTCTAAGCAATAATTCCTAATATTGTACATACAGTGCTACCAATACAGTAAGTTCTCCTGCCTTTGATGTCTGTATTTGGCATTTACCTCAGAACAAAGTATTTTAAGAACTCTATCTACATTATCTGTTGTTTATTTACTATATTAAAAAACTCCTACTAAACAATTTTCCTGTCCCAGTGGACAATTCTCTGTATCAACACCATAGATTGGCATTCCAAGGCATAGAGGGCAATCAAATGCCCCAACTAGAATTTCTAATTCCATGTCAAGCATCGATATACAGCATTTTACAACACCAGATTTCAGTCCTGTTGCCTGTATTTTATTCACGTGCATATAGATCAATTCTACACCCAATATTATTTTTCTTGGTATGGAGCTGGCATATAGCTTATTTTTTCCACATTGCTTTGAATGTAATGTATATTTGTCCTTTGTTGAGTGAGTCAGATATTTGCATGTCTTGCCACAGATACAGTAAATGAATAAATGTAATTGTATTATATCAGCTAGCAATACAATTCTGATCTTTGAAAACAGAATTTGAGGCATAGGCATGTATCTATTTGAAGACATTAAATTTACTGCACAGGCTCCCAGCACTTGGTGATAGACACAAGCTAATCTGTGTTTCTTATTCCGTGTCCTAATTCAGCAAAGCACTTAACCAAAGTTCTTGATCTTAAACAGATACGTAAGTCTTTTCCTGTCAGAGATTTTTTTTTCAAATTAGTGTCCCATTTCAACAAAATAATGATAACCCCTGAGCCTCAAAAGTAAGCTAGAAGTTTGTCAGCCTAGACTTTCTGCTGGAACTCAGCACATGACTTTGTATATAAGATGGATCTCTTCTGGGAAGCTCTAGGAAAACAGCTCAAAGCAGATGCCAACAAGCCATATCATCCATCCTTTACCACTAAGCACCTGAAGAAAAATAATCATCTGCCTCAGTTTAAAATGAACGACAGTGTGGCCCAAATAATGAAAGAAGTAAATGCTTGTTTTGCTGGACAAGCCTAAAATCATCTAGGTCTAAGCTGCGCAGGGTGTAACTCAGTCATCAGTCTTTGTATGTTTTGGAACCCACTTTCTTAATTGAGAACATTTTGTACTGTCATATAATTTTTCTGTTATATGCAACAAACAGAGCCTGTTTCATCATGACAAATAGAGGAGAAATTCTGTCTTGGAACTTATCAGGACAGAATTTTGTTTTATTGTAGATATGTTTGTATGCCATGCTAATAACTGCTAAGCACAGCTGTCATTTGTTATGTGATTACACTCAGTATGAAACAGAATGTCTTGGGTTTGTATGGTTTGGAGATGGTAACTTAAAGGGCAGTTACAATGAGGATGGGGGCTCTCTCATCAAAAGGAGGCACATGGAGAAGACAAGGGGCAGTAGGTACAAATTGCACTGGGAGAGGTTTCATCTCCGCATAAAAAGGAAACTTTTTTACAGTGAGAACAACTTCCTCAGGGACGTCGTGGAGTCCCCGTCGCTGGAGGTTTTCAGGTGCGATTGGACAGGGTGCTCGGTAATCTCATCCAGGCTCCCTTTCCCAAGAAGGGTTGTACCAGATGATCTTTCAAGGTCCCTTCCAGCCTGGGCTGTTCTGTGATTCTGTGATTAGAAAGAATGAACACAAACTTGTAAATTGCTAGAGAGCAGGTATCTCTTTCTTTGTAAAATGACTAAGGATTTATACATTTAAAACTTGCACATGCTCTTATTTCAGTGCTTTCTTGAAAAGAATACCATACACTGAAGGTGTCTAGACATCATTGTATAATTTGATGTATGTCTGCCACTTGCATAGAAATTTTCCACAACCATAATATACCATTCATTCTGAACTGTGACCTATAGTGCAGAAAGACTAATCTATAATTACAAAACTTGGTACGTAATTAGGTTTGACACAATGCTTATTGTGTTATTGTCTGATCTCTTCATACATGGACCTATTTATGCACTCCTAGTTTAAGGCCAAAATGACTTTCTAAATGAGTAAGATAATTGTCTAAATACTGATTCTATCGGTGCTTTTGAAATCCACTTGATACTCCATTTAGTTTTATTGCTGAAATTCAGTTGTTACAAGATAGGGAGTTGAAAAAAATTTACTCTTTTGGACTTTTTTCCCCTCCCTCAAAAATTTACTGTATGTTTCCTTTTATTTGAAATACAAATTAAAAAACATTGTCATAAATTCCATCAGGGCCCTGATGGCACTGACAGGGCTTACCAGCCCTGCCCAGCCTCCCCGAGGGCCCCTCCCCACCCTGCCCAGGGCCCAAGACCCCACGTCAGCCCCTGCCCCAGCAATGCCGCAGCAGAGCCAGCCTCCAGCTCCCTGGGCTGATGTCCCAGCCTGGTCCTGCCCATCCTGGTCCCCTCCAGGGATGCCCGGGAATGGGGCTGCCCTGCCCTTTGCTGAGGCAGTTGGACGGACCCTGGCTCTGCCCTGCCCTGCTGCCTCCCGGTGCCCAGGGAGCGTCTGTCCCTGCCTGCACCCCGATACATCCTCCGTGTTTATTTAAAGTATGCTTTGTCGTTTGTCCCTGTTACATAAACACAAAATGTCTACAATCATTTCGCTTATGTTCATTCTACTTCCCCGAGGAGAAGAGAGAGATTTCGACTCAGAGTAATTTAAATGCTGCAGAAAGATTCTTAGAAAGCAAGTCTATGGCATTTTGTTGGGTCTATGGTGGAAATAAATTGCTGCGTTGTGTTAATAACCTTTCTATATCATTCTGTCATCACAAATAACATGACACTGCATCCAAGCCTTAAGAAGACAAAGTTCAGTCACCAAGGTGAGAATGTAACAGTTCTCAGAACTTTTTTTTAAAGAGGGTAAAAGTGTATTTTTTTTACACAGTAAGCCAAAGGAAAGGGAAACATACACTCCAGACCACACTGCAAACAAAGGAGAAAGTTTATTATCAGGCCACAAACACAAGTGCACATACTACAACCTTGTTTTTTAAAAGGTTTTTAGGAAGCCAAAAAATAAATTATTCAAAAAACTCAGAAGATTTATTCCTGTTTTTAAATACAGTTTTATCACATACATGAATTTGCCCTATAATTCCTACTGTAAGACTTCTGTAATTGCTTTAACTATTTAAGATGACATTCATAATCAGATTTATTTTTGGGGAAGACCCAATTTCTGAGAAAAAAGAATAGAAAGTACTGTCTGTCTGTCGTGTGTCTCCTCCCTTCTCCCCCCAGTTTATAACCTGTCTGCTGAGGAGCTCTAGTCACATAGGGTTTAAAGAAGGAATCTACCATTTCTTGCAAGCAGCAGCAATTTATAAGCTTTCAGAAGCAGCAACAATCTCCGTATGCTCAGTTGAGACTTCTTCAAGACTGAGGTTAGACCTAACTAACTAGCTAACTAACTTTTCAGACTTGATGAGTATCTCAATAAAGAGTATATTCAAGTCTTGGGCCAAGCAACACTTCTCCTTTTGTATTTCTAGAGCCAGGAACTGAAGCTGAATGCTGGATGTCTGTCCCATGCAGTCAGATGTTTCTCCCTGTGTAAGCCAGACAAAGAGAAGTGGTCAAAATGGAACCCACTACAAGGAAGGTGAAAAGAAGGCAACGTTACAGAAGCCAGACAGCAAATAAGATTAAGAGGAAGAGGGTTGGATCGGGATATGCAGACTTTGGAAGCAGACATCAATCAGACACGCAAAGGAGCTACTTTCTGAGTTTATAAGGTATGTAGGCAGCAGCAGAGAAGGCAACAGTCTACAGATGGAGAGATAGACAGCTGTTTAGAGGCATGCATAAAAGGGGAATGAATAAAACTCAAAGCCAGTATGAGTAGGATTAGGTGAAAGCAAAAGGAAGTGGGATGTTGTAGGTTATAGAGCAGAAGGGTCTCTGCAAAAAAGGAACTTGATATTTCTGTGTCCTTTGTCTGTCTTTGCATTTTTCTATCCCCTGTAAATGGCATGACACCTGTTAGCAAAAAATATATTGCAGCCCTTTGAAATCCTGTTCCTTGTGGAGAATAACACACTAATCCTGGGACAATTTAAACTGTTAATTCTAGTGTTAAGTCTGTGGTGTGCATCTAATGGGCCAAAGATTGCTGATGGTACAACTCATGTTCCACCTGATGGATTTTTGTTTTGTCAGGTGTAGGTTTTCAAAACTGCTGCATGAAAGTAAGTCAAGATAAGTCCCATTAAAATAACATTGTCTGCAAAGTGAAGTACTTACAAATCGTGAACAAAGGAGAACTTTTATTCTGAAATCTGAACTCAGTATCCTACAGTATCCATGTCACAATGCAAACTGCATTCCAGGTTAATGGGTTATTTTTTCTCCAAAACTTTGATTCATTCAGTGAGCAGGATTGACAAGGGTGTTAAACAGAGTTGTGCTCTTAAGCAGGCTATTGCTGATGCAATCTCTTTTTCAGATAACAGAATTGGGAATGGGGTGAAGAAGCAGTATGGAGGACTCCTTCACGAGTCATGGCCTTATCCCCTTCTGTTTCCAGTTATCCCATTCCAGTCACTCTTCTGACCTGTTCTGACTTTCCTCTTTCCAGTTCTGCTCTCTGTCAGCACCCAGTTCTTTCTTCAGGAATTCCAGTAAGGCATGACAGAGCCCCTCGAGTCTCCTGGGTCAGTGAGGGCAAGACACCATTCAGATGATAAAGGCGTAACTCCAAAACAAAGGACAGTTTCCTGTTACATACTAAGTCACCAATGCACACTCT
>NW_010521098.1:38538-46648 GCF_000687285.1 Phaethon lepturus
GAATTATCAGAACTTTTTTAGCATCCAGTGTGATTTTTCTTGGTCTTATTCTCAAAACCAGGATAATTCAATTAAAAAAGAAAAAAATCCATTCTAAGGTAATAGAAAATACCATTCTGCAGTATATAAACTTAAAAAAGTTAAACCCAACTAAAATACTGTCAAGTTCTATTTTCTGACACACTTAGCTGTATGTAGTTCTACCAGTCCTGCCAATAGTGGAAATATTTTACTTTTTTCCTTTTTCTTTGACTGCAAACATCTTGGTGTGAGGATACTGTCATGCTTCATGTTCTGTACCCCATTAAGTGATACTATAAATTTTCAGTAGTCATAAGCATACTCATTAGTATTAAAAAGAAGACATATTCCTTATTCATATGTTTAGTAAAGAATTTAATGCTATTACAAACAAGTTAAGTCTCAGATTTTCTATTCTACAGAATTAATCAGTTCATACACCCTGAAATCACAGAGAAAACTGAGACTAAAAATATTATGGTAGACATGGAAACATGGCCTAGTAATTTCTGAATTTAAGCATAAACGTTAAATTTCTATGTCTTACTACTTTTAATGCTGGAATAAAACTATGCTGCAAAATATGATTAAAACTGATAGTCTCCTTTACCCCAGATTTTAATTAATTTATTTTACAAATATGCATTGCTTACGACTGAGTATGGTCAGCATCATTCTAGCAGAAATAAGAAAAAAGTACATGTTAATTTGCTAGGTTTTATGATACTTATTTTCAGTCCAATATAAATTTCCCAACTCAGAAATTGTGCCACCTGTGGAACAGGGCCAATGGGAGCCTTTCCTTTCATACTGTAGTCCTATATTTATTTATGGGACCAGTGCTGCTTTCTGAAAAGAAGGCATGTAACACTTAGGTATTCTTCATCAAGGAATATGGCTCCATGGCTGCTGTCACCACCACAATTTTGGTTTTTTTGCTAATAGGATGGTCTGCATGGCACTGAGCTTGCTGCCATCAAATGGGATTCACCTTTGTCAAAGGGGGAAGAGGGTCTTTGCTCACGAGCTAGTGGGGCTCATTGACAGGGCTTTAAACTAGACTTGAAGGGGGAGGGGGATAATATCAGTGTTGCCCGTGACAAGCTGTGGGAGGTGTTAGAGGGATGGGTTGCTAGTGAGGGCCCGCAGCCTGTTCATCTGAGACACGCTGAGTGCACTGCAGCACACTTGAAGCCTTACAGAGATAAGCCAGGGGATCATAACAGGAGCCAATATGGGAAACACCAGTTAAATACCTCAAAGAAATTAAAGTATGTTCTTCTAAGAAGGTGACACAGCTGACAGCCCAGCTCTACACCAATTTACACGGCATGGCCAACGAGCAGGAGGCATTGGAAGCCACTGTGCTGCTAGAAAGCAAAGACCTAGCTGCCATTACTGAAACCTGGTGGGACGAATCCCACAACTGGAGAGTGTCTAACAATGGCTACAGGCTGTTCAGAAGGGACAGGTGAGGAAGGGGGGGCAGAGGGGTTCCCCTCTATATCAAGAAATGGATAGAGTGTGAAGAGCTGTCTCTGAAGAATAGCCATGAGTAGGCCAAAAGCTTATGGGTTAGAGACCTAAGAGACTGAGGCAACAAAGGGAAACTTGTGGTTGGTGTTTAGTACAGGCCATCAATGGCACAGACAGTGGGATCAAGAGGACCCTCAGCAAGTCTGCAGACAACACCAAGCTGAGTGGTGCGGTTGACACGCCTGAGGGACGGGATGCCATCCAGAGGGACCCAGACAAGCTCAAGGAATGGGCCCATGTCAACCTCATGAGGTTCAACAAGGCCAAGTGCACAGTCCTGCACGTGGGTCAGGGCAACCCCCAGTATCAGTACAAGATGGGGTATGAAGGGATTGAGACCAGCCCTGCCAAGAAGGACTTGGGGGTACTGGTGGATGAGAAGTTGGACATGAGCTGTCAATGTGTGCTTGCAGCCCAGAAAACCAACTGGGCTGCATTAAAAGCAGCATGGCCAGCAGTTCAAAGGGAGGTGATTCTGCCCTGCTACTCCACTCTTGTGAGATGCCACCTGGAGTCCTGTGTCCAGCTCTGGAGCCCTCAGCACAGGAAAGACATGGACCTGTTGGAGCGGGTCCAGAGGAGGGCCACAGAAATGATCAGAGGGGTGGAACACCTCTGCTATGAGGACAGGCTGAGAGAGTTGGGGTTGTTCAGCCTGGAGTCAAGAAGGCTCCGGGGAGACCTTACTGCAGCCTTCCAGGACTTAAAGGGGGCTTCTAAGAAAGATGGGGACAGACTTTTTAGCAGGGCCTGTAGCAATAGGACACAAGGTAACGGTTTTAAACCAAAAGAGGGTACATTCCCACTAGATGTACGGAAGAAATTTTTCATAATGAGAGTGGTGAAACACAGGCATAGGTTGCCCAGAGAGGTTGTAGATGCCCCATCCCTGGAAACATTCCAGGTCAGGTTGGACAGGGCTCTGAGCAACCTGATCTAGTTGAAGATGTCCCTGCTCACTGAAGGGGGTTGGACTAGATGACCTTTAAAAGTTCTTTCCAACCCAAACTATTCTTGAGAGCTAACCATTGTTCTTTGGAAGATTTAGCTCTGGCTTTGCTCTTTAAGAAGCAGACAACATGCTAAACCCTGGAATATGTTCTTTTGGTGTAAATAACTGCTCTTTTAAGTATACAGAGTAACATGCAGACCCTCCTCTCCAGTGCTGTCTGGCATGTGTCTGTTTACATGAGAAGGGTAAGGCATGAGTGTTTTCAACAGGGTCTCTGCTTGTGAGTGAAAGAAAGGAGCTCCCCAGCTGTTCCACCCCTAATTGTACTAGAAACAATCAAAAGGCCAACAGACTTCATCATGGTGTTCCCTGGCACTAAGTGTCTCTCATGTCACTCCTTCTGGTTGTTTTTGCTCATATGATGGGAAAGAGCCTTTGCTAGGATATGTTGAGAGCTAGAGCAATGAGGGACTTCCTGGAATGGGTAAAATTTTTCAGTGGTTTCTCTTCTTGCTCTTCCTTAGCATTAGCATTATTCCAAATTGAATAGAGGGCTACTCTAAATCTGAAAGTTTCCAAGAAAACTATTGCATTTGCAGAAGACTCTTTTACTGAAATAGCTTTTTCTCCTAGCAAAAAACCCCTCTTGTGTGAACACATGGTATCTATACAAATTTGCCCTACATAGGTAAGGCTATTCTTCTCGAATAGAAGAGCTGTAATAATGTAGCATCACTCTAATTGAGGGGACAAGGGCTGTAATAATTTAACTGCATTGCTTAGTTATACCAATAAGGTGGACAAGTTAAATAAAAAATGCCAACAGTAAAATCTTAGACACACAGAGCTACAACATGTCTGGCTGAAGGTTTAATTATTTTCCGTTTTGAATACTAGCTTTTTTAATATACTTGTATACTAGCACTGAATTTTTTTTTCCTTGGTTAAATAGTAAGATTAAATGAAGGATTAACACCACCACCAGAATATTTAGGTCTCAAATGTGTTTTTGTTGATCTTACCTGCGTAATCAGCGCCTGCTGAGATGGAGAGTTTACAGCTGTTTTAACTTTTCCATCTCTTAGTACCAATTGCTTCTCTAGGAACCTAAAGCATGAGCAGTAGATACTGATTTTTCAAAGTATCAGCCCTCAGAGATGATGAACCTTTCCTAAAGGGCATTACATTGATTAAAAAGGCTTTGCCTAGTGACTGCATGTAGAGCTTTTTTTACACAGCTTCAATTTAAAATGTTTTTTAGTCTGTCAGCCTGTCAAATACAAGGTATGTGTGAAGATTTGCTTTCATTCAAGTTAAGTTTTTGATATTTGTATATATTTTGTTTGTTCATATATTTCATCAGATGTTCATTTAATCACAAGTTAACAGTAGTACAGAGATGAAAACTCTAAAGTGTTTTATACAGTTTAACATTAAGTTCTGTGTAATGTCAAGTGGCAATAGCAATGTAGTATTTACCTTTCTAGCTCCTAATAAGAAGTCTTCTCAAAGTTAGTGTTTTACCGACAGGGTTAATTCTGTTAAATCAGCTTCCAAAACCACGAAGAAGTCTGGGGAGGAAAGGAGGAAAAGGCCATTTTAATAAAGAGTCCCTGTAAAGAAATAATTCCTCTTTGATTCTTAGTATGCAGCTTATATACAGTTAAAACTCCCTCCATACCATAAATCCTGTGAAATGCCAACTTCTCTTTTGAGGCTACTATCTATAGTAACTTCTTTTCTGCATTTGTGCACAATAACATCAAATCACAATCACTATGTTATTTGCTATTATTCAGAAATTTAGGCGTGAAATTCTTTAAAATCTTCAGAAATTATTATAGCCAGTACAGTTTGCACCAAAAGTCGTTTTATTACGGATAAGAGCTAAGAATCACAGAATGGTTGAGGTTGGCAGGGACCTCTAGAGATCATCTGGTCTAGGTGACCCTGCAGGGGTCCAGTTGCCCAGGACCATGTCGAGACATCTTTTGATTATCTCCAGGGATGGAGACGCCACAGCATCCCTGGGCAACATGTGCCAGTGCTCACTCACCCTCACAGTGGAAAAGTGCTTCCTGATGTTCGGAGGGAACCTCCTGTGTTTCAGTTTGTGCCCACTGCCTCTGGTCCTGTCACTGGGCACCAATGAAAAGAGCCTGGCTCTGTCCTCTTTGCACCCTCCCTTCAGATATTCGTACACATCCATGAGATCCCCCTGATCCTTCTCTTTTCCAGGCTGAACAGACCAAGTCCTCTCAGCCATTCCTCATAGGACAGATGCTCTAGAGGAATGCTGGCAACATTCCTCCCAATGCAGCCCAGGATACTATTTGCCTTCTTTGCTGGAAGGGCAAATTGTGTGAACCATTGTCTTGAATAACATCATTCTAGAGTATTCAAAGTCCTGAAGAAGTTGATTGTCGTATTTTTGAGAGAACCTCAGTCTGGTTTAATTACTACTAATCTTCTTTTTAGTAAAACCGAGCATCATACAGTCTAATGTGTATATTAATATTGTAAGATACTAGTACATATATAACATATAGCCTCCTGACACACCTGTCAGGGCAGGATGTTTAGAGATTGTAAGCTAAATGCAGCACACGGTAAGGACAAACTGTTTTAAAGTGTTCTGATGCTGGACAACCATTGAACTCCATGGAAAACAGATGCCAGGAGACCTTTAAAAACTTAGCTGTAAGTTAGCCGCTTTAAAGCCAAAGTCACCAGTAAAATGGAATATAGATTCGAAACCTTTTAAAACTCTGGTTAGCAACAGGCTTAGCCTCACAATCATAGGAGATAAAACCCTTCTCTTCTCTGTAACCCACCTGCTGACAATTACTCACAAAAAGCTTCCAGCGTGACATTTCATTGAGAAATTGAGAACTGACCTAGCATTATATAAGCGGGTAGAAAGCCATTATGTACATTCATAATGGCTTCAAAAAGATTTGAGAAACAGTTAATGAAATCCTGCAGCTAGAAATACAATGTGTTCTTCATACCAACACTCAAGAAGATGAAGACGCATGAACTATAGATACAATGTATTACTAATCTGCTATTCTCTAACAATTAACAAGTTTTAAGATTTTTGCTAATCAAGGTTCTTTTCCCCCAGTTACAGTTTTATAATAGAATCATAATTAATGCAATGTTATCAACTTTTTTAGACTCTACACTGTATGTCTGTCCTTCACGGGCTTCTGCAGGGCAAAGATTCTTCTTAACTAAAGTGTGCTTTGAAATAATTGGAAATACATAGCTGATTTCTCTCCTAGCTTACTGTTCTACCCCAAGAAACCTTCTAGCCCCCCAAAATTGTTACTTCCTTAATTTTACTGTAACTCGACAGCAACTTAAATATTTCTAACTAACTGAAGACTTCAGAGAGAAATAGGTTGATGTATGAGCCATTTATTCTCAAGGTTTGATCTCAACTTTCTGGATGGTTCATAAACAGAGTTTATTTGGGACACAATGGATAAATTCAGTAAAGGTCTCCAAATGCAAAAGTATTCAGAAGAAAAGGAAGGTCTCTTCTTACCAACTCCAGAGCAAATTCCTGTTTTGTACCAGTGATTGAAAACTGCTCAAATTATAAAACAAATTTAAAAAGCAAAACTGTACTGCACAATCTGAGCAAGTCATGAAAAAACTCTAGGGAAACATTGAAAAGATGATCCTTATGATATTTTTCCATACCTTGTTCAGTTTTCACACACACAAAGTTAAACAAGGATTAGTTAATATTTGCACATGAATAATAGAACTAAAAATAGTTCTAAAAAACATGAAGAACAGAAAAATGAAAACTTGTAATTTCATTTTACTTAGGCTTGACATAGTAATCTGGAACTAAAAAGTATAAAATATATTAAAATGATCTGCAATATGCTTGAAATACAGGAGAGAAATACTGAAAACTAAGAGCTTTTCTGTTTTTTTCTAAGATAAATTGCTATACCAGTTGAGTATCTACCATAATTGCTGCTATTCTATTTCCAGCACTTACCAGAGTAACCATGCTTGAGTTTACACCTTATCTATGCGTTGGAAAGAAATACATTCTTTTGTGTATTACTGCATAAAAATGAGACAACTATACAGTGCTGGTCTTTAAAGCTCCTCCCATTTTGCAGGGAATACTCTACCTTACAGATGAATTACACTAAACAGCATTTCTCTCCATCTATGACTTCAATTTTTAAAACCAAAGCACAACAGCTGCTCCTTTGGCAAGACAGGAGGAATGTGAATGTCTCTCACTGCTTTATTTTTTTCTTTAGCCGTTAAATAGGGAAAGTTAATCTATCTTGCATTTACAAAGAGTGAAATATATGATCAATAGGGAAGAATTCCATCTACCTACCATTAACTCATGAACTGTAAAGGCCCGTAAAAATAAAAAGCCAAGAGCAAAATTTAAAAACAAACAAAAGGAAACATTATAAGTGCCTCTTCTTTATTTCTGGTAGCAAGAGAGATAATGATAAATACACATACTGTTTTCTATTTTGAAGTCTGATTGGGACAGAATTCTCACTGACATATTTATCAGAAAGAAAACCTTGTATTTACAGGAACTATTGAAATGCTGGATACAGAAGGATTTCTGAACACCTTTAGCAACAAGTCTTTTCTCACCAGCTGGAATTGCTGGTCACCTTCAGGGAAGAATGCTGCAAATAATATTGCCTGAACAAAGAGAATTTGTCTGTCAAAAGGCTTTTCCTTCTACAGTCATCAAGACTGCAGGGCATATTTTTAATACGAGTGCTCACTCGACTCCATGCTTAGAGTAGAGAGTTCTTCATATGTTTTGTCTTGAACCAGAAGACAACTATGCATATAAAATCCGACTATGACACACTGCCTGTTCGACCTCTGGCAAAGAAGCTAGAACACTCTTACTACACATTCAGAGAGCTGGTGTGGAGGACTAAGTTTTGTGTGTAAATGTAGAGTGAGAAAAATTCAGATGACATGATGGTGGAAGAAATATTTGTTATATAGATATTAATCCTAGGTGTATTCCTATTTGCTATCAAAACATGTTTCTGAACATGTTTTATCATCTTCTGCCGAGAGCTACTCCATCTCATGCCAGAAGAGGGGGGTCTTCTCTTTCACCGCAACTCCATGGGCCTAGTAACTGTTTGTCTTGGGTTGGACTACCCTTGTTTTCACAGTTTGTTCAAACTGAACTTTTTTATTTAGAAAGCACTTAGCATTCCAGATGCGACTTATGAATAAAAGCACCTTCACTAAGTCTGTGTGTTTATATATGTGTACAGTATGCTTTTTCATAACAACCTTGAAAAGCCAGTACCAGCCACAAATTCCTTAAAAACGACCCTGTATTAGACCTGATGTTCTGAGTACGAGGAGGAGGTAAGAGGAACTGGTAAAGTAAGAAATTAAGGACATGTTTTGATAGTGGGATAACACAGTTACTTGTAGGTTCTTAAGGCTATCTTATTAGAGTCTATATTTAATTCTGATTTTTTTAATGTTGCATAACGAACACCACCTTTGCTATAATCCTCTTACCAGTATGCTGCATGGCAATGCTGAGAAATGTCTGACACTCTT
>NW_010521098.1:46679-54568 GCF_000687285.1 Phaethon lepturus
AGGGGGAAATAGTTTTTTGGGAAGCATTTTTGAATGAAAAGGAAAATGCATGACTTGTACCTTTTTTCTTACAGTAGCATGGGAAGACATCTAGAAATGTGATAATAGAGTGATAGAATTAATGGAAAGCAGGAAGATACAGTGTAGTTAATGCACCATTATTTATAATAATCACAAAGAGGAAGAAAAGAGCTATCTAACGTGTCTGATTTTAAGAGCTATTCAAGAGGTTCAGAAAACAAAGGGATGTGATCAGATCACCTCACAAGACAATGCCATTAGCAGTTTTGTTGTGAAATAACTGGTCTGAATTTCCATGTTCATCTCTGATCTATGACCTGAATAGACCATGGTAACACTATCGTAAGTGTGGCAGTTTCTTCTGTAGCCAGATATAATATTGGTTTGGCCATTTCAGCCATTTAATTATTCAAATAAACCTCCAAAATCTATTGGAGTTTAAAAATATACAACAATCGTCTTTGTAAAACTTGCTATAGCCTGGGAGTAACTAGCTGGGTTAGGTCTCAGAATGGTAAACTGCCACCACCATTGCTAATACAGGAGGTCCTTGGAGACTTAATTAAAAGTCTAAAGAGGAAACTGTCACACTGTTGGAAAGAAAGAAAAAAGAAAGCCTACCAGGGGACAGAGATCAAATAAAACAGAACAGTATTTTACTCCAATCCATTAAAAATGACAATTAAAAACCAATATGTTTGTACCTACAGAAATATAACTCAGATACAGTTAACTTGTATATACAATACACATTCTACTTAAATAACACCTTTCGGATGGGTCTGACAAGACCTTTCACAGATACTAATGGCAGAGCTCAGTTAATCAGCTTAAGCCAAAGGGAACCAGTGAGGTTTGAGCTCTGATCTAAAACCTGAAGTATGTGATACCTCTTGTTCCCTCTATAGACAACACTCCAGTTCCATCTTTGATAATTGTAGCAGCTGAGAGAGAGAGATATAAAAAAGTTTCAAATAAATTTGGGTTGTCAGGCCATAGGTCAGCAGTGTAAGACCTCGGGAGGTAAACTGCAGGCACACAGTTAAACAACAGACCCAGAAAGTGGATGTTCTGTGTTGCAGTATCGCTTTGCAAGTCAAAACGTATCCTTGCAAGAACTGAAAGGTTGCACATACAACTATTTAAGCTATGTTGTGTGACACCAAAGCACTAGTAATAATGCTGATTTTAGTGTTTTGCACAAGCTGGAACTTATACAGGGGTACATCTCAAGGCTGTGCACATCGTACCTATACAGTACCTAAAGCATACAACATTCTCTCAGCTTAACAGAAGACCGCTCAGGCTACAGACTATGAATATTTCTAAGCTACAAAGCAAGGATATGATGATGTGTCCCTAACTGATGCAAGAATTAGCTAATCCTGAACAGCTAACTAAAATATTCTAAAGGAACAAGTCAAAAGCAAGCCACAAGCTCTTGACATGAGGTCAGAAAGTGACATTTATATTTCTATTTTTGTACAGAAGGGGTAAAACCTACTGCATAATATCAATCAAGTGAGGAATTAATACTAAAGTAGCTTTAAAAATATATATAATTCCTAACATTAAAAAAAAAAAAAAAACCACAACTAGAAACAAATGTCAGGGATGTGTCAGATAGGAAGCAAAGGAAAAAAAATGTGGCATGGTTGACAACTTATGTGGCAGCATAGAAACATGAACATAATGACATTTTGGGGAGATCTCAGGAAAGACTGTACACAAATCCGTTGCCAGCAATCTATCAAAACAGGATCCAAAAATTAGATCTATCTCAAAACTAATGTAGAAGGGTATGCAGATAGATACTAAACTTCATTTACGTTGCTTAGGGAAATAATGTACTTAAAACTCCCACAGACACCACACAGAAAAAAAAACTTGCCTAATATTTTGTGTTCAGGAGAATAAAGATCAGACTGAAGAGTGAATTCCACAGAATTGCCAAATATTGTTAGCCTCTCTGAAAAGAAATAATCTTTAAAATGTTTATTATTATTTACCAAATAATGTTTCTGTAAGTAAATTACTATAATTCACTAGGAAAAGCATGTGACGTTAAAGAAAATATAAAGCATCAGAGTCTTCTGGGGAAATTTTGATCCCAGCATCTTCTTCAGGATCAGAGCTTCTCCCACTGAGAAAAATCAAATGAGATGGTGGTACCACAGAGAAAAGATCCAATACCAACTAAGAGAACTGAAACAAGTGAATTAGAAAAAACTCAACTAAACAGATGTAACTAGTATGGGAAATAAACATTCCTCCCACAAGCCTGACACATATGTTGGCAAAAACTGACAAAACAAAAAGATCCATGACCATCACTGAATTACATTTGGGTAAGCAATACTGCAAATATCGTTATTCATTAGAATTGATCATTAATCAGAATTTCTTTAATACAATGTGACATTTCACTTTTGCCTTTTAAGCTATGGTAAAAGAAGAGTCACACATGCAGAAGTTTCTTTTAGAACAAGCTAAAACATTTATCTGAAACCTTTATTTTTATAGTCCTTCAGTCAAGCTATGGAGAATAGAGAACAGAAGGTAACACCCCTTTTTTAAGTGCCACTATCAACAGGGAGTAAGTTAGAGAAATTGGTTCACTCTAAAGCACCTGTATCAGCATCCAAAGAGGTTACCAGTTTTGGCAGGCACACTGAAAAGAAAAAGAATCTTCTTTTAATGGAGTACATTTTCTGGTTCATTTACGAGTGTCGGGGGGGGGGGGGAAGAGAGTAACATTAAGAACAGGAACATCCACAACTATGTAGTACTTGATAAAGGAAGAAGTATGGGGAACCAAATGTTCAGTGTAAGAAAATGACGTATCTTTTTTGAAATTAATTTAGCATAAACTAGATGTGTACAGAACAAGAAATGCTTCAAAAGTCACAATGTTAATATTGCTTTAAAACCTCTTCCATAGCAATTCCATAGATAGACAGAAATACGTTGTCGGTTTTTTTCATTTCTTTGATCTACAAAATCTAAGTTTTTAAAACCTCAGCCTTCTACAATATGCATACTATCTGAATTTTTCTACGCTTAATACAGCTATGGTCATATAGACTCATTAAAATAGATTTTACAAATTTATATCACACATTCCCAGATAGCACTTTCTCCATAGCATTTGTTTAGTCATACAATCTAAGCATAACAATCATTTGGTCCCAACTGGCTCTACAGTTGTATTGTATGGTTTATGAAGCATTACAGAGAACTATTCCATTTCAAATGCATGTGAATATCAAGTTTAATTCTTAAATTTTACAAACACCAACAACCACATTGTGTTGCTTTTTTCTTTAAAACACCTAAACCTGGCAGCCAGACTACCTGACATTATCCCATATACCAGAGAGACTGAAATATACAGAAAACTAGAAACCTGAAGGAAAGATATTCTGGACTTTAAATTAGACTAGTGGACTCCAAATGTTTTTCATCATGCATCCCTATTTAATTTACAAATTATATATTTGTACTACTATACTAATATACTACATACGTCACAAAATACTAAAAAAATAGAAGTTACAAAAGGATGAGATAAAAACAAATTAAGTACTTCACTTTTATTAATTTATTTATTAATGGTATCAAAAATATTTTCTTCCCACAGCCCACTAGATTACCTTGTGCACACGCCACTTTGGAGACTACTGGACTAGACCATTGAGGAATGACAGTTCTCCATAGGACTGGCTGCTTTCACCTCATCTGAATGGAGCCTACAATGAGTTACACCTCAGCAACATCTTCTCCTCTTTTTTTTCTGCAGTCTTAACTATCTAGCAGTTTATAGAGCTGTTAGGAACAGACTGCATCTATTGCCTCTGCAACCACTCACACTGTCCCCAGTGTTGGCAATTAGCAATCATAGTCTTAATTAGCCTGACCCACCTGGCTATTTTGCTACTAATAAATCAATTAATTCAATTCACATGGAGGAACTTCTGTGTAGTACCATAGCTTAATCACTACTGGTCATCACTGTATATGACTGTTTTATTCACTAGAACAACTGAGTATCCAGGCTGAATTTGTATTCTCCACTGATAATGCAGTCTGTCAAGCAAGTACAGAGTGTGGTTAGTATTTTTAATGTATGTAGGGATTTGGCAAAAGCCTCAGCAGAGCACAAAGGAGAAACTTGGGATGTCAGCTATAAACACTTTGGCACATTGAATTGGATGATCTTTACTTCTCCCTGAATGGTATGGATACCACTCATTGTGGGTCTCGCTTTACTGACCTCCCGCAGGAGCCTCTGTCACTACTCCATTTGTTAGTTTTTGATGTGAGAAATAGAAGCTTCTAAAACCAGGGTAACTTTGTCATCTCTAAGGAACTTTTTTTTCCCTGCAGAAGTATCTGCTCCCTTGGGGGCTATTAAGCTATGCGATCTTGTACTTCTATCCAAAGATGTCCCCTTCCTGTCTCCCATTCTTTCCACTGGAAAGAGATTGTCTGGCTCTCTCTCTTTATTCCCCTTTCCTAGCCAGTATCATGGGGAAACAGAAAAAAAATCAGAGGAACAAAAGACACTTTACTGTCTGGCCTTTTCTTCTTAAGTACAAGTATGTATTTTTGCAGTTGGCCCCATGTCAATGGTGCAGACTTCTGACAAACATGTTTCTTCTGTCATCACCATTGTTTTCCGTGTCTTCTCCTCCCACATAAGGTGACTGAGTATCACTTTGCCCCATAAAAGGTTAGTGAGATTCTCACTAAACTCCCTTTTCCAACCAGAAGCGAAGACTCTGCTCTTCTATATGGATATACTTTAACATCTGGAATCAAAAATTAGTGCAATATTGCTGAAAAGTGTGGAAAGACATGCTGGATACAGCAACTATGGAGTATCCGAACTGTTGGCCCAGTTACAGATGTTCAGAGTCAGAACATCTTTCACCACTCCCTGAAAAACTTGAACAAATACCTGAGAAAGACCCTTGTTTCTATTTTCTTACCATTTATTCTGACTAGAGACTAATCAATCCGAAGGTGTACACGGAAAACAGTATCTTCAGGGCAAGGGAAGAAAGGGGAGTAAAGGATTAACCAGGAGGTCTGAGAATTATCAAGTCTAGGCCCTTCAGAGGAAGGACTTAGTAGTCAATATAAACCTACTTCCTGAAGAGTAGAATCAGCACTATCTTGAGTAGTAAAAGACTGATAATTTTATGTCCTTGCAGCTTTGTCTCTTGTAATGTTGCACTGACATTTGACAGGTTTCTAGTACGTAAATAATCTATTAAATTAGCATAACACTTTCCAACATGACCTATCATAAAATAAGGAGTATTTTCAACTCATGCCCTACACAAGGAGTCCAAAAGAATACAGAACAAATCCCACGGGCTTCTAAACCTAGCACCTAGGGTTCCCTCTGAAGGTGAATCCCCTCTGGCTCTCTGTTTATTTCTGGAGACCTGAGCTTGTTCTGCCATAGTGCCTGTGCATTACTTACTATTTGTGTTTGTGGCAGATCTTTATTCTATTTTTTTTCTTTAATAGTTAGTGAGTACACAACTTCTGTGAACACAGCTTCTTTGAATAACAGGCTAAAAGTTTCTAGGCTTTCTAACAGGTTAAATGTTTCTCCATGTGTATTTTCCTATCAATATTTGTTTTCCATGATCGGTGACTCTACAACTGACCCTAACATAATCTTTTTTTTCTGCTAGTATCAGTCTATCTCAGCAGTTAACTAAATGCCTCTTGGTGTCTTCTCTGACACCTTCTCTGCCTCACAGAGTCTTCTCTGTGACTCCTGCCCATCCTTGCCATGTGACAATACTTGCTGTCTTCCTGATAGGCCACTTTTCTTCATCCCGTTTGAGATTTGTCACTTTATTTGCTTCAGCTTTGCTGGATTCTATCAATACTTCTCTTTCTAACCACTCGTAATCTGTTGCCCAAAAGCGTATTGCCTCCTTGAGTATGACACCGTTATATCCAAATTCCTCCCCCACCTTGGTGAATCAGTACTGTCCACTACATAGTTGGTGCCTTCTCAGAGTACTGTATGAATGACTTGCTTCCATAAAGGAAGGAAGGAAGTCCTGTAATGATGCAGAGGTTTTATTACAAAACTTTCAGTTGCTGCAAAGTGTTGATGCCTTTTCATTGCTGGTCATATTCTCAAGTAATATAAAGTAAATAAACTTAAAGTAGATAGTAAACTGACCAGAAGCCTTTTTTGCTCCCAAATGTTAGACAGGCATGTGATTTGCTAGTTGCATTTGAATGTTTTTAGGAGGATTCTTTTAGAGAAGGAAGAAAAGCATCCACACAGAAAATGAAAAAACATCTTAAGACATTGTGACCATTACCATAGTGTTTCATTTTATTACATGATGCAACTCATAGCATTGTGCATGCATGCTAGTTCTCAAAGTAAAATAAGTTTATTGCTTTTCACTAGTAGCTATGTTATATTTACTGTATTTTTTGATAGTGTTAAAATCTTATAGGAAATATTTTTTCAACATACAAAACTAAATGAAAATTAAATTTAAAAGCATCAAAGATTGGCTTGGAAGCAAATGGAAGAAAGGTGTTTGAGGGCAGGCAAATGAGATTACAGTGGAAAAAGAGAAATACTGTAAAAAAACTGTGTAAAATATTTGAAAAACAGTTGAATATATGCCTCAAATCAGGAAAGAAAACATTTGTGGAAAAGAATTAATTTACTGTACTAGGAATAGAGTGATCAGACACTGCTTTTTATTTGGAAAAATGACATAAAAAGTGAAAGGTAGGAGTAAGCGACAGAGAGTATGTATCCCTCTCTATTGTCCATTCCTGTTTATTTCATATGCAAGATCTTACACTTCTTTATCTGTGCTACATGTTCAATTTTTAGCTTTCCTTTAACAGGGGACTTCACAAACATTATTAGGTTGCCTTGCATAGTAATCTCCATTTGCCTGCCTTTGCTGCAAGCCATTAAATGCATTCTGTACACTGAGCTTTTTCTCACAGTTGTATCTCAGCAGTGTCTCAGCAATGTTATTTGTATCTATCATCCATTGTGCCCTCTCTGCCTCTTCCTAGCAGCAGAAAAATGTACACTGGAGTGTTTTGGAATATTTCTATAACTATATAAAAATTTACCCTGCCGTATGTTTACAATAGATGCAACAAAGTCAGGAAATGCACCTTGTATTTGGAGCAGAAATTTGTAAGATTTACACAGAATTCCACAGTCCCAAGAAAGCTTATCGTTCATCTTGTACTGATGAAAAATTTTCCTTTTTGTCAAAAGCTGCACTATTCCACTGTTTTCATCTCATAGCTTTAGCTCAGTGTATATCTCCCTACTCCTCTAAGTTGGAAACTCCTTATAACAGCCATTTTACACTGGAGGAACTGAACCACAAAGGGTCTGTAACTTGGCTGAGGTCAAAGACAAAAGAATAACAAGGAAAACAAAATTTAACCCAATTTTCCCAAGAATCCCTGGGGTGCCTCACGAGACATTCCTCCTCTAAAGTAACTGCTTCTAGTATTTGCAGATTTGGTACTTACCTCTGGTTGTGAATAGCATCTTTGTTAATATGTAAAAATAAGCACAATCTTGAAAAGTACTTTTGTTGATACAAAGAATTTATAATATAAGATGACAGCATCTTTGATCCAGAAGACATGCTTCCTACTACTAAAAGGCACTCCAAAGTAAGAATTATCTTTACTAATATAACATATGCTATATAAATTACATGGAAAATGAGTGTAGAAATTTATATATTTCTATGTCAATTTTGTTTCATCTAAATACTCCATCTTTTTCCTTATTTTTAATCTGTGGAAGACATTCTGTCTCAGGATGGAAGGGGAAAGAG
>NW_010521098.1:54599-58782 GCF_000687285.1 Phaethon lepturus
ATAAGTGGCTTGAGGCTTAAAAGAGAATTTGTACTGAATGTTATTAGTCTTTGGGGATTATACTATCTAAGATGGAGACCAGGGGAAAAAGTGGAGAGAGTTTGAGAATACAGCAGTCTACAGTGACTGGAGAAGCAGAAGCCAATGATAACATGAGAAAATGGCAGAACTAGAACAACGAGAGGAAGCATTTAGTTAAATAAGTCACTTATAAGTATTAGATCAGTACTGAAGGCAAAATACATTGGGACAAGCAATTCTGAGCAATTCCGAGTACTCACAGAAGAAATTCTGCAGGAGGATGAAACTAAGTGCCTGAGTCAGGTAGACTGACTAGAAGTTCAGCTGTCAGTGTTACTAAGTATTGAGGATTGAATGATTGGTGTCAACACATGTTCTTTAAACTATTTGCTTATATTTAAACATCAGTATACTTACTGTATGTGGATGGTCTGCTGAGGATATGTAAACTGCGTTATTAGACAACATCAACATAAACTTCCCTAAAGTGTTTGAAAAGTAGTTAACTACTTCCTGAGATGGACTACTAGGTCCTTCTAAGAGAAATGAAAGCAGTTAATTTTGTTCACTTCATGCATTCAACAGAATTATGAATATGATCTACTTCCACTTATTTACCCTTCTATCAGTGTTACTAAGGGAAAGTAAAGACTAAATTTATTTTATTATACCACATAAAATAAGAAAAATATGTAGACTCTGAAACTTCTTTTAAAACATACAACAGGACTTAGCCTGAATTTTATTGTGGTCCCTTACACTAAAAGAGCCTTATAGTTCTGCAAATTAAAGTAAATGTATCTATTTGTCTTAAATAATAATAACACCACCAACAACCTTGTTTTCAATCTTGCTGTTTATCTCAGATACACTACACTGCCTAAACAGCAGACAGAATCAGATAACAAATGGGCATTCTCCACCCTCATTGGAGACCTGTTTTTTCAAGCACACACCCAAGCTTTTACCCAAAAGTGGGAAAAAAAGAAAAGAAAGTCATAATCTAGTGAGTCCAAAGTAAACTATTCAGGGTCAGTAATAGCAGCTGTACGTCTCTTTAATCATAACTATTTTCCTTCCTAGCTCTCAGCATGGAAACCTGACTGCCAGTAGAACTGATTTTAATGACAAATGATTGAGGGAAGTTCACAAGACATGTGAACATCAACACAAATTACCAAGAAGACATGAAATATACCCATTCCCTGTTAAATGGTGCCTGAGTTCTGCATTAAAACATAGGGTGAAATTATTTAATACTCTTGAACTACCTATCAGATTTAATTCACAGATCCAAACTTTCCTTTGTTTGTGAGGAGGAAAAAAAAAACCTCTGTGGAGGTGTTTTTTGTTCCCGCACGGCTTAAAAGATTTTATTCTTGAGGCTCTTGTACTAATAAGGAATACTGTAAACAATTTTAAATGCTGAACAATTTTTAAAAGTCTGCATGAGACAAATACATTTCTTCTAATATACCTGTAAGTTTTGCAGCTTTGCAAGTGTTATGTATCTTTTGGCAGCCTTTACCTGAAAGCTGTCTAATTCTGCTGGTTGACTTTATTCTTGTTGCTTACATAAACATATTTCTGCAAACAAATACTCTTCTACTCTGAACAGACAGTCCTGTAAGTTTCACAAATTTCTAATTTTGGCTGTGATATGAGATGCATTTAGCAAATATCACACTGGAGAGATCTCTTATTTCATACTGTAATCACAACTAGTATCTGAAAAGATTTACAAGAAGACAAAACAATCATCCTGCCCTCAGTCCAAAATTTATTGCTTCCTGAGAATACAGTGATTTAAGAAATCCCCAGTCTGGGTATGACTTAAGTATCACATGTTAGTTCTAGGTCAGCCAAATATCTTTACTGTGGTTAGTGGTCTGCAAGACAGTGCAAAAGTCTTCAATTTGGTTCCCTGCTTTGCATACTTGACCAAACAGACAGCTATGTTCGTGCCTGTATAACATCTTTCATCCAAGAATCTCTGAAGATGCATAACAGGAAAATGCTGAACTGTTGCTGTTCTTCGGGTGATATTACAAAGAAGGATGCTGTTGAAACACCAAGAAATTTGAAATAAATTTTTCAAACTTGAGAATATGTCATTATGGAAGATCTAGTTTTTACTAATGTTAAGTGAATGTACAGCTCTATGTCAAGCCAACTGAAGCTTAGCACCCTCAAAAATTGTTATCCCAGGTAGATCTTAGAAGGTAGATTTCACAGAGGAATGCACAAGTCTTCACTGCTTTGTCGGTATAACTCCACCATGCTCTATTCGCAAGGCTGTAGTTAAACCTGAATGGATAAGCTTTTCAGGATACAAACTAATTCTGCACAGAGCTACCAGGCTACCTACAATGGGTTTCAAGAGTCATGTAAATTCATTTATTAGCCTTGTTTCTGCCCTACTTGATAACATCTGTACTGTTTTTGTAACTGAGCTGGCAATCTTTGGATCAGCAGAGTCATATCTATTTGGCTCAGCTGTGTCTTGAAATGGTAAGCAGTGGCTTACTGTAACAGAGCAGTTTTGAACAAATTAAAAGGTTGACCATAATTTTCATAACAACTTTGGTGACAGAGTAAAGCATATTTTATATGGTCTTGATCAGCTGAAAGCAGGTAAGAAGGGTTTGTTTAAAAGTAACTGGCAAAGAACACCACAGAGTAAGGTAAAAATAATAAAAAAAAAAAGACTAGCATCTTGGATATTGTGAATCACAGTAATACAGATGAGGAGATCATTTTAGAGCGGAAAATAAACTGTCTAGATCAGTATGAGATTAAAAGGCAAATGCCATAACAAGAACACTGTATATAAAAGGTAATCACACTATTGTCTATTGATCATGTGAAGCTTCAGCTAGAGAAGTATTTGCAAATAGTCCAGTGAACTTGCTGACATTTATGGTAAGTTGAGTAGTACTGAGTGAAAACAAGTAAGAGTACTAATAATTTTCAGAAATACAATGTGTGAGGAATGCTTGAAGGAAAAGGCATTGTTTGGTCTTGGGGGAGGTGGGAGTCTGAAAAGAACGTGATAAAGGTCTTCCAGTGGTCAAGTCTGCTACAAAGTCTGTCTAGGATAGGACAGAAGTAATCAGTTTACTTACAGGGAAAAATATTTTGTTTAGCTATTAGGAGAATCTAACATTAAAGGTAGTGAAGTACTGGAGTAGGCCACTTAAGGAGGGTATAGTAGGATTTTTTAGAAAATTCTGGACCAACGTTTCTTAGAGATGTTCTACACATACTAATCTTGTCTCAAAACAGATTAGAAGTTCTGAGACTTCATCCATATCCAAAACTCTGTGAATTCAAGGTGACATACAAGGTGACATACAGACGGCACAGACAGTGGTGATGCTGAATGGTTTGTCTCCTGCTCACGATCACAATACCTGCTTTTCATCTAAAAGGCACAATACCAGTAACCTTTATATTGATGGATTTATTTTTCCTGGTATCAGTGATTAAATTTAAAACCTAAATTATTGGCCTAGCCTTTATACTAATACCATAAAGTGCTTTAAAGGTTGGAGGTGAGTAAAATTGTTTTGAATAAGGCAAAGAGAGACTAAAGTATTATGAGAGCTAGAAGTAGCTCATTATGTACTTGTTTTGATGCCTCTCCATTAGAAAATAAGGTATTCTGAGCTAGTTGCAGTCCCAATGAACAGCATTTTCCTTTGGAGTCTAAAAAAATATATCCATTGGTATGCTTCTACAACAAATTTCCTGAATAAATGCCTCCTAAAACTATACATGGACGACCAGATGTCTGTGCCTTTCCTCTGCATAAATGTGGCACTCCAATTACAGATCATCCTTCCTTTCATATATAGGATTTATTTTAGCTGCCCTTTTTAAGTAATGATTTCAATTCCACAACATCTTTGCTCTTACTAAGCAATGCTTGTGTGTCTCTGTGCGTGTGTCTGTGTGTGTTTGGTCTGTAAAGGAATAAGAACACAAAGAAGCTGAAGAAGCTACAAGGAATTACTTTCTGTCTTTTAAGAGAAGTATGTGAAATGAGTTAGAAGAATGAAGACAGTTACTATCCAGCTTCCTTTTTAAAATGTGACTGGGACTGTATTTCAAGCATTCTTTAAACTTTGGCGGGGGGGGGGGGGGGGGGCGAGGGGAAAAA
>NW_010521098.1:58813-66121 GCF_000687285.1 Phaethon lepturus
GGAAGAGAGAAGAAAACATATTGAAACCCTAACCTATATTATCAAAGACTGAAACCGGAAATAGCAATAATGTTATGGGAGGCACTGACAATAAAGCTTGGATTCATGTACCTTCCACACCACCAAAACCCACAAGACTGTAGCTGCTAGGCATATGTATCTGAAGATTCAGCTAACTCTGTGGTTATTCAGTTACGGACTATGGAGTAGTAAAACTGGTATTTTACGTTCAAATATGTTATTTGCTAGTCATGCCACTGAACTGAAGATGCCAAATAACTGCTGCTGAAATCTTGATTTTGTAGGAGTTGTCATAGTTCTTAATTTTACAGCTTGTGGCATTTCTTCTTTAGTAGTAATATATTTGTAGTTCGCTGCCAGTGCAATAGTCATTAATTGGCAGGAACAGGTCAGGTAGAAGAAACTTGACCTCACCACGGTGATCTGTGGAGCAAATGTCACCACCTTGGACTGGGACAGGTTTTAAAGCTGTTTTTCAGAGCAAGGGGTGGGTGGGTTTATTATGTGGCTTCCACTTTTTGCAGCAATCATTATATTGTTTTGATGCTTCTGAGTACTAGAACATTTAAAATTATGGTGTCTAGATCACAAAGGCAGAGTGCTACCAACTTTTTTTACTTACATGTATCAAAAATAAGGAAGTCTTTTGCTTGTAACAGTGTATTAATTTGCAGAAGTCATAGGGCAGAAGATACATGCATATGGAAGCTTTTCAGATGCATCAAGAAATCAGAAATAGAGGGTCAAATTAAAATATTCACCATATACAGCATAATTTTACAAAGAGAATCTCAGTTACTACAGACTCAGTGCCACATTCCAAGAATAGCCAGCCTTCCTGGCAAGAGTATTTCACAGATAATTTCTTGCAGTACTTCAAATGGTAGCTTCCTTTGTCTCTTCTTTAGAGCCATCGCCTGGTCCTCCTCACATCTAGCTCTGCTCCGAGAGAGGTATTCAGTGACAGTACTGGTAGGGTGGATTACAGAAAGTCTCTCTAAGCATATTTGTAAATTAACTTTCATAGTACAAAGTCACAGTTTTCTATCCTTGAAATCAAATATAATGAAAGACTCCCCTGCCCTGCATAATTGAAATTCATGAATTAGAATAGTTTCAAATGCTGAAAGGTCCACATTGGAATTTTGAACTGACTCTAAAACATTTTAAGGTATTAAAAAAACCGATTTAGCCAACAGTTTGCTATTTCCCCTATTCTCCTTGTCCATTCATACACACATGGAATGAATTCCTATTATTCATTTCATATATATCTGTGTATATGTATATATATATGTACACACACAGGTAGGTTCAATTTTGTATTTTTAATTCAGAAAATACAACCAGGACATACACAAACCTGGAGAGATTGGTCCAAGGTCCAAGACCTTTGGATATGAAATAAAACTAACTGAAAGTGGAACAGCCAAAAGACAGAAAGGAAATTCAGAGTTCTGTCTGGATAGCACTGTCAATTCCAAGTAGCATTTGGCTTATGATCCAGTGGTGGAACTGCATGTATGAAAAAGTACTTTAAAAAGGAAAATAGTTTTTGGACATAATATTTTAATTTCGTACTTTCTCCAGGTTCCTCAGGTTTTAAGCAATGTCTATAGCGAAGTCTACACCTTCTTTTTGCAATTGCAGCTGGCCACGTTGTGTGAAAGAAAAGCCGCCTCGTAGATGTCCTCAACAAAGTATTTGTACTAAAGAGCAGCAAGAGTACCCGGCATTCTGACTAGATCTTTGGATGTGAGGCTTAGAACCAAGCTCAAGTTCAAAGAAGACCTACTAAGTATCTGCTGTTAGAGCAGCTGAATCCTCTGCTAGGAGAGATCGAAGTCTCAAATTTGGTCTTTAGAAAGAAGGCAAGGCTCAAGCTGTCAATTCTTCTGCTTTCTGTTCTTTCTCTTGACAAGATCAAATTATATTTTAATATTTGAAGCAATTATAAAAGACATAAAAAAGGAATACGGAAGTTACGATGCATGAGGAATGCATCGTAATGCCACATTATTTAAAGCCTGTTTTAATGTTCTGTATTCAGCTTAGGTGGCCACATCCATTTCAAGTCTCCATTTAAGCAAGGTGTAAATAGCAGAAAAAATACTCTGCTAAGTAGGGAAATCTTAGTGGTAATCTTTCAAGACTGGATATGCCAGATTTTGTGATTTGTCCGGCAATACTACATTTGATGTTCTTGTTGCTTTTAAGGTACTGAGCCACCAATCAGTATTAGCTGTGACTGGGGCATTTTATTTGTTAAAACTCATTTATAAAAGCAAGCTAAGTGCTGAAATGCTCATTGTAAGATACCGGGATAAAAGAAGGACAATCCCATCAAAAATTAAAGTTCAAAACTAAAGCAGTTAAACTGGATAAGAAAAAAGAGAGACTTTCCAATCATGCTTACAACTAACTCTCCAAGGCAATCATTTTGACTGGAGTAATACAAAGAAAACAAATGGTAAAACACTAAGAGAACTGAAAAACATTGAGATTCACTTGGGAAAAATACTCTCAAGTGTTACATGAGATAAGCTGAGACATATTCCAGAATGCATATAGAACACTACGTGTGGTCTCTGACTGGCAATTACTAAGTTATAGAAAACAATTTTGATGGACAGAGATTGAAAGCGACAACAGAGAAAGAAGAAACTTCAGTCTAGGGAGCCCTTAAATGTAAATGTGTATATTCTTATTGGAGAAATGATGACCATAGAACTAGCAAATAGATCAAAAATATGTATTTTCAGTTTCTTTACTACTTTAAGCAAGTTGCTGAAAGTTATTGCACCTTATTCTCTTCATGTCTAAAGCAGGTTGAACAGTTTTGTTTCTTTGCTCATGTTTAAAACCTAATGTCCCTCACAAAAGCTGTTGTAGAAGTACAAAGTAACATCTATATCCATTGCTTTTAGTATATATTCTTTCAGCTGAGCTCATAAAGTACTGGAAGCACATTTGTCTTTAAGAACATCTGCTAATGCATTTGGGAAAGTTTAGGATAAATCAAACTGTGTGGTAGCAACCTCTAAAAGAGAGTTAGAAAAGATTGGGTACAGAAGATACAGTACAAAAAGAAAAAAGATGGATATGCTGCAGACAACCTTTTTTCATCTCCAAAAAACACCATTATGACTGGGAGGATCACTTAAGTGTTGGAAAGACTTTGAATCACCTTCAGTATTTTAGTGCAAGAGGCAAAAGAAACATAATTAGCTGCTCTTAAATTCACTTCCTGAATGACAAAAATGCTTTTTAACTCAGAATACTAAAGCCATCTATGTTATTATTTGACATACTTTCATAAACTTTAGAGTGAATTTTGTCAGTTGGCTAACAGGGGTTAGAAAGTTATATGTTCAGAAGTTAAGAAACGTCATCATTACGAGTGTCTACACAACATTAATTCAGCCCTTTCATGTGATGAGTACACAGTGGTCGAAATTATATGATCATGTATTGTTTTCTCCCTGCAAGATCTTTCTGTATCAGGTACACAGAATGGGTGATGTTCTCTAAATGAAAATGAGTGTCTGTATAGTGAATGAAGCTTATTTATTAAGACTCTTGCTTAATCTACAGCTGAAGTTTTAAGGTGTGTGATGAATGAGACAGGAAGAGAAAGACAGACTGCAGATGAAGCAGTTAAATTCCACCCTGGAGAATTAGATTCTACCCCTGCCTTTGAGCTCTTGGGTAATCCTAGACAACTCACTTTGAACCAAATGTTTACAGCTGGTCACTAGTTTTTCACTTCTAGGCACAGGTTGCTGTGGTGCATAGCTAAGTTTAGGTGAACTCCTTCAGAAGTACTATCCTTGATATCCTGCCTACATCAGGTCAAATTTCAAACTCTTCCTCAAAAATACCAGGAAATTACAGTTTGTCAGGGAAAACATTAGACCCTTTTTTATAACAAATGCATAGAAATTCATTCCTAATTAGATTCTTGGAAACAGTTTAAGTTCTCCTGAAATGTCAGAATCTGACAGATTAACTAGCATAAAAATCAAATAAAAATCTTTAAGAAGAGGAAAAAAGGAATGAGAAAAGGGAAAATAGAAATCTCTAATAGGAAGTAGGAGCCTCCCTTTTGTGTAAGTCGTGCTATAAGCTGTGCTACCTGTTGTGGAGAAATACTCAGCACAGGAACTTAATCTAAAATGTTCAGTATGCATATGGATGCTACAGCCATATTTCTGAATAAAATGAATAATCAGATTAGGACTTCATAATGGTATGCATCTAAAATGTTCATGGTTATTTTTATGCTGAATTGGATTATTTTCCCCTTTACTAGTTGTGGCTTACAGAAGATAGGTTTTATATTCAGACTGGGCGTAATTTCTCTGTTGGAGATTCTTTCTACTGGTGAACTGGTTTTTAATTTACATTTCAATTATACTATTCTCTAGAAGTGTTCTTCCTCACCTTCTCACCCATCAAAATATGGAGGATTTCAGTGATATGTTGCTATAGCCCCTTATAGGCTACTGGTGCCTTAAGTGCTGCCTCTGCTCTGTTGGTTGGGCATATCCCCGGGACTGCACCTGCAGTGCAGTGTTTTTGCAGGTTTGCAAAATGGGCAGAAGATTCAAGTGAACCATAAATTCCTTCCATGAGAAGGAAGATCAAGACAGCAGAGAAATATCACACTCTGGAGACATCACAATTTAGATGACTTTTACTTCCATTCCTCTCAAGCTGCAGTTCCTACTCAGACTCTTATCTCAAACTTGCTGCATTTTCTACTCAGACTCTATCTCAAACTTGCAACATCTCAGTACTCCAATCTGGAAAATCAAAATAAAATTGAAGAAAAATATTTTTCTAGCTAATTTTGTTCATGCAAATTAATCTCAGACCAAAGAATACTACTAATTCTTTATGGTGGTTATAACTGGTTTTGAAGGAAAATTACAGTGAGAAAGTATTTGCTGTATAGGATAGATATTCCTGTTGATGAGGCTGAAATTGTTAAGAGACACTGCTCTCTTCATTAACAAATACCATTAGTCTAAAATGGACAGAAAAGTTTAGGCTTTGCTCCTACTTTCTGAAACCTTACATATGATCTCAAAAATTTAAGCTTATTACACACTTTGAGAAGTCATAAGACAGTCCTGTGACACAGCTTGAGCCTGTACACTGTCTTTTGAGTGTTGATTGAACTACAAGTAAAGAGATGTTGTCATTTCCTGCAATGTCTATGGCGTGTGTTGATGTCACAGTCACCCCAGCAAGATAAAGAAACAAAAGTTACTGTGCAGGTGGATGGTATAGCGTTTTAACAAGGGACCTATCTTCTTAGGATTATTTCAGAATATACCAGATCGTAGGCAAATTTGAAAGCAAGAACTCAATGCAAATTTAAAACACTATTGTGTATGTGACTGAAAGCATGATTCTGAAAGGCGCAAAATTTCAGAAAAGCTTGGAGCTTGTTCATTCCGAAGTCTAATGATGATGTACATGCAAATGTCACCAGTTAGCTATTTTGCGGCTGATCCTCTGAGCAGAAATGTCTTATTCCACAATGTTTATCCTGTAATCCCATACTGTCAACCCAAGAATCAGAACTCCCAACAGCCAACTTGCCTCCAGCTATTTCACCTCCTCAGCAGCTTTCAAGAGCCTGTAATATACTGTCAATATAAAAGCTACTGGCTTATTGACCGGTGGAAGAAAAAAAAAAAGGGGTTTAAAAAAGCTGAATTAAGTATCAAGCAAGATAACAAAGGAATGACTCCATGAGGCATTAGTAGTTTTCATACAAAATTACTTAAAATCTTTTAAAATAAAGTAACTGGAAGCTACTAACAATTGTGTTAGATTTAACAGGTTCTTTGATTGAAATTATAGATCAGAGCTTCATTAAAAATTTTTACTGTATGACATAGGTTACTATCACTGTAATCTACCGGTGCGTATAGGAGTATATGCACCTTCAAATATCTAGCCCCAGTTAAAAAAAAAAATCTCAGTTTTCCAATGCAGCAAGGAAAGCTGGTTTTAAACTTAGTTGAGTGGCTGTCTACCTACTATAAGCCTTTTCTTTCACAAAGGTGTAACTGTTCTATAAAGTTTGACTCACTTTGACTCACTTTTGTGAAACTCCGTAGTAAAGATCAGCCTTGTAATGGGCATGGCATATATTTATTATAGCAGGTGACCATGCCTTTTGCGAGATAAGGTTGCGGCACTTCATTTTTAACCCGCATCAAGCTGGACCCTCCCTCCTTCATGTGAGGAGATATGGATGTGAACTTGTCAAGGCTTTAACCACTAGGGGGCTGTGCGAACACAATTTTTTGGCAACTTCTTGGCCCTTCACTGGTTCAAAAGGGCAAATGCGTTTTTATGTATGATAAAATGTGACTCTGAAATAATTAACTAGGTTTTTCTTATCGCTCCTCTTCGACAGAAAACGCCTCAAATCATGACTTAATCAGTCCTGTGAAGTTTTTTCGAATGACCATAAATCACTCAAAATCTTTGTTGGTCATGGTACTTGTATAAAAAAAGCGAAATCCTAAAAAATGCAAAATCCTTTTGAATCACTGTCTGAGCCTGAAACATGCTCTCTACAGCTCAAGGATCGAAACTAATCCTGATGAAGTGTGGACACTGCAAATCCTGTCCATAAGCTGGTGCATATTATGCCTAATGAAGGTATCTGATGAATACCCAGGAAACAGAATGAAATTTCCACAGAAACAGGGGTAACATTGAGATACATCCCATCAGTTTTTGTGAAAACCTGGTTTTGATACTAATACAGATCATTTAGCCACCCCTCTTCTGACAGGCACAGAAAATGCACAAATAACAAAGACTGCAAAATCTGGTAAAAAGCCTGGAAACTTAGTAATTCACAGGGACACGCCGTTCGTTACATTACGAGTTTGCTGTGGTTTTAGTCCACAGCAGATGCAGGAAAGATCAGACGTGCCAAGCAGCTACCCATTTCATATACTTGTCCCATCTCCTCTCGATTCTGCTAAGTGCCTGCTGGCTCATCAAGGTGTCCAAAGGCAACAGGAGGCAAAATGTCCTGGTATTTCACATCACCTGAAGAGTCCACTTTTTAAGGACCCGGTCCCAATCTCCCCAGCCCTAACACAGAGCCTGAGGAAAGGAGCCAATTTCGACAGCGCTAGTGACCCTCCCCGCCTTCACAGGCAGGACACGAGGGATGGCCTGCCAGGCTCGGCTGTCGGTACCTCTAGATAAAGCATGACAGCCCTCTGTCACCCCCCCTTTGCCAAGCGAGCC
>NW_010521099.1:0-24390 GCF_000687285.1 Phaethon lepturus
GAAAGGAAAGGAAAGGAAAGGAAAGGGGAAAAAGTGAAAAGAAAAAATAAAACTAATCTAAGCTATGAAAGATGATGCTCAATATCTGCTGTGTTCATCATGATGTCAAATATATGGTAGAAATAGATTCCTTCCTTATCAAGTGGGCTGAGTGAAGGTGTTCCATTAGGAAACCTCAGAGAAGAGTGAATGTTCACCATTTAAGTCCTGATTACTGTGTGATTTTAAGTTTTATACTCACTTTCAGTTTCACTGTAGCTATCAATTACTTTTCCAGTTTCATGTTATCTATTTTATAGAGATTTTAAATAACCTCCATTGAGAGTTCCCATTTAGCACCTGGACACTTTCATTTAGCAGTATGTTACAATATACGGTTAGCAGCTACACCATTACCATTCTGATTAAAATTTACAGGTTCAAATTAAAAATGTCTTTTCCTTCTTCTATACACTAATAGACCATGGAAATAAAGTGTAAATACATGAAACACTGAAGGTAAATAGGCTATTTTGTCAATTCCCTCTAGTTCTGCAGCGACCACTTTTTCCTTCTTTAGCACAATTTTTCTTTTTTTTCATGTATGTTTGGCGAGAAATTAACTGGGCCAAATCTAAGATATAACCACTCAATAACTTATGTTTCCGTTCTCATTTTTGACACATTTCTTCTCTGTTGGAATTCCAAAGCAATCAACTACCTGGGGATATATATCTCTCCAGAGATCTCCCCTCCACTATATCAATTAACTCAAAAGCAATTTTGGATACCTTCCCATGCACTACCACCATCTGGTCTCCCTTAAGCCTCACAAGCTTGGAGTAGACTCGAATTGGTCAGAATAATGCTAATTTTCTAAATTATTTACAAATTAGGCATGTTCTTACTCCATCTCCTGTCTTCAGTTTGTTAAGAAATTTCCTAGTGACCTAAACAATCCATGGGAATCCTTTTTTAACATTTAAAACAAGTCTAGGAGACTGTGTGGGGATCACCTGACTCACTGCAGTGTGGTACTCTTAGAGTATGTCCCTTACGATTCCAATGGACAGAACTGTGAAAGTGCATTTCAGCTTCCATCTAGCCTGTCAATCTGTCTGTCATTTTTGTGTAAAACAAGTTCATGGAGAAAAAAGTCAGCCCATTACTCTTATGTGATATGGAAATGAGATACGGCTGGGCAACGTGACAGGCCCAAAGGGATGGAAGATACTTCTAGACTTAATAATGCGGAGGCACCCAGGAAAGTAACAGACAGGTCCACCTCCAAAATCAGTAAAAATGCATTTTTTTCTCTTTCTGCTATCAAGACAACACTCTTTAGGTTTAGAACATAACCTCCATTTAGGTTCTGTAGCATATTTTCCACTCAATGCGTAAAGTGACTAAAATATGTCATACACTACATGTTTTTAATGTTCTGCCCAGGACAAGTCTTCTCAACATAGAAGCTCTTCTCCATTTATGGGGAGGCAGGAAAGAAGAAAAGTAGAAAAAGTCTTCTTATTTTATTCTATATACCACTTGAGGTATTTTTATTTGAGATGGCAAGGAAATTTTGCATACCACAGACTGACCTTGTGTACTACCCTGTCTGTTCCCAGATGACTCTAGGTTGATGTCCTTTAGCTTTTGCTCCTTATTTTTGCCTCTTCCTACTGTCATGTATAATAGATTAGGAATCTCTTCATAATTACGAATCCCTCAAGGCCAGTGTATCTTCTACCACCAGATCTGAAAACTACACTTTAATTATGCATTCAGAATTGGAAAAACAACTGTGACTATAACATCATCAGTAAAAATATGGCATAAAAGATCTATGAGAAAAATTTGCTCTGCCACAACTTTGGGTCTAAATTCTAACAGCTACAACCTGTAAACTTTCACAAGTACACCTCCCAGCACTGGGGATTTTGTTAGTAATGGGGAAGACTCTGCTATAGGGAATTACTGGAAACCCTATAACTCCTTGACTCATCGCTAGAACTCCTAAGGATACTCCCATTGGTTGTAAGCCTTATGCCTTGGTACCGGGAAAATAAAAAAGTTACATTGCAGCCTTTCCTCCTAAAATATGGCACAATCATTGGCCATTACCTAAAACTTTAGTTCTGAAAAACAGTATGATGCATAAATGCAGGAGTGCAAAGGTATACGTATGAATATGTGCATTTAAGTGTATGTATGTGTGTGTGTACATGCAGATGGTCATATTTACTACTAAGTGTCACAAGTTATGAAAAAACACATTTCTTGGGTGTTCTTTTTTCATGTAACTATTTGGCAATTCTTTCTAAGAGCTGAGCACTGAAGAAATTATCCATGGCTAAATATGAATATATACTAAAAAGAGGACAGATTTCTTAATGTCATTATGTACCACATTCACTGAAAAGATAAATCCTAACTGAAGTATGAATGCAAAAAAGGATTTGTGTTCTATCTCCAAAAAAGGCTGTACTAGGAAAAAATATCTCTGAAAATCTGAAAGAAAAAAGGGAATGAAAACTATTAGAAATAATTCATAAAATAAACTAAATGTGAGTTATGCCCCTCTGGTTTGCTGGGGTAGTATGAAGGCAGGGAGGTTTCCTGTTCAGAGCAAGCAGCTGGGGGCAAGAGGATTCTTGGTTCTAATCCCCACTGAGCCAACCTCAGGCAAGTCATTCAGCTTCCCTTTGCTTCAGTCAATCCAGCTTAAAAACGCAAAAAAGCAGGACCTCAGTGAAGCCAGATGCTGCATCTATGCCAAGCTATCTCTCGGGTAAACAGACTGGAAAAAAAAAAGTGTAAGAAGCAGACTATATAAAGGAGAGGGAAAAAAGGGTTCTTAATCGTTTGCAAGAGGTTGAACAGAGGCCAAATACACCACCATGCTGACAGGGAGCATTTCCTAACAGAATTTGAGACGTTATAGTAAAGTAGGTTCATTTGCTATTGACATTTCTCAATTTGATGATATTGTACACTGCATAAAATATTTATTGGATTTTGATAATAATTTACTAATTTACACCCAGGAATTAGGACCCTTGCAGAGTGACAAATATTGTAAAAATACATTTCTAACTTAAGACATTATAATTTTTAAAATGCAGGGATTTCTCCTCACATAAAATGAATCAACTAATCAGTTGTTCAGTCAATTCCCCTCTGCCTCCAAACATTTTACTAAAAAGATGAATATGAGAATAGAATCGACAGCTTTAGGGTGTGATACACAAAAGATAATGAAAACTAGAATTAAATTCATGGGCTGCATTTGTTTTCTCTGCATGCTTAATAGAGTCTCCCATTGTTATGGACTCTGTAAGTAATCATAGATTTCTTATTGAGTCTACTGGAAGGAAAAGTGAGGTACTATAAGGATTAAAATGACACAAATTAAAAAATAGATAAAATACACATGTATGGGCTACTCGGTTGGTATTTTTTTCTGCCAGCATGTAAAAAATTATAGATGCACTAAATATTTCAAAAATCATTCTCTTTACAACATTATGTGTGGAGTTGTCAGTTTTTGCCACTGAGCTTTGTTGATTTATATCAAGTACCTAATTTAAATATAAAAGGGATCACTACATTTATTGCACACTTGAGTATTTAGGAGTACTTATTGATATTGCAGCACTTTTTTTTATTCATAAAACAGTAATCTGTACAAATAAATAGGAGCAATGCTGATCAGCAAAAGGAACTATGGCCATTTTTTGCTTTTCAGACACATTTCATTATAGGCTGTAAATAAACAGTGTGCCAGTGTACTACACAATATTAATTCTAAAGTAATCCTAATTGTCCTGATGAAGAAACTATTAGGTGAGCCTGTTCTATGATGTGGATTAGGTCAGCGCACATAATCATCCCAGTGTCTCTTTTTAACTTGTACTCAGCACACCTGTGCCACAGTTTACCTAGTGAACATGTATTAAAATATATTATTCTGACATATATTGTAAAAAAAACTTTGGACTGCTGTAGTGTTAGTAAAGAATGAGATTAAATTACTTTATATATAGACTGATACGGCACACTTGCATTAGGGTTCCAAGGTTTCCTTGTGCTTTGGATTCTTTTTTCTCCTATCTGTTGGAAGATCATTGCGGGTCAGTCATGCAAACTGTCTCTTTCTTCTGCCCAAGGAAAACAGTGAGGAAAAAAAGTAATAGCTGTGTTATGACACTGCACCGGGGGCACTGGGTTTCAAAGGAAAAGATCTGAAACTGGAGTGCAAGTGTGGACAAAATCGTTACTCTCCCACCAGCCTGGATCTATGGGAACCCACTAAGTTGAGGCCTGGCATGCATATTTATCACTGACTTGAGAGAAGTGAATGAAATCTAACCAGAGAACAAGCTGTCACCTAAGAGTAAAATAAATACATTAAAAAATATGTGCTATTTTGTATACGTAGAAGTCTGCCAGCAAAAGTAAAATGAACTTGAATAATTATTTCTAAATGAAGTAAAAAACCCTTGTTTGGACCCATTAACAGGTCTCATACAAAATCTGTCTCTGCTCCTTAATCTGTAAACAGATTCAAGAAGAAACTCCATCCATTTCTTCACGTCCAGTCATTACGGGATTTTTCAGAAAGGTGTGGAACGAAATATCCCAAGGTCATAGCACCAAAACTGCTTAGTCACAACAGACAGGAAAAAAAGCCAGCTCTGCTGCTGGGAATCTGGAAATGTCATGCCTGCCAGACATTCTCTGGGACTTCAGCAAGTCTCAAATAAAAGAGCCTCAAAGAAATCCGAATGCTTTTAAAACCTAGGGTTTAATCCTAGGGTTTAATCTTTCACAAGAAAATTTCATGCTAGAAAGTTGAAAATGCTATACCTTGATTAATTCTGTATAAATAACTCCATCACCTTTTCTCCAAGATTCAATATTGGACATAATTTAAAATTCAATTTTTGACCTTTTTTTTTTTTTTTAAATACAGGGCTATACTAAATAAGAATCATATGAAACAAGAAGTACTTTTGAAGAAATGTCCTAACAGATGTGGTTTCAATGGATCCACAATCCTACTCCAGGTTCAAAGACTAATCAATTCTCTCACATAGTTCTATGTTCAGGCAGTGTTTTGGGAGTCATATATCCAAGGCATGCTTTCAGGAGGCACAAAATAATATTTTAACTTGGTGTAGTCACAGTTCTGCCCCAAAAATACATATTAAAAAAATATTCTGGTAAATGTATGTTATAATTAGAATATATTTCAATAATCAAATGTGTAAAAAAATGACTAAATTATTTGGGAAGTGACATAACACAAAGGAAATGCAACCTTCTTTCCCTCCCCTTCTCTGTTTAAACTCAGAACAAGACAGAACAGAATCACTGCTGAGGATGAAGAAAAATACACTGCTTAAAGATGCCACATGCAGGCATCTGGAACTGCTTCTTTATCTTCCATTCTGCATTAGTGAAGATGAAAGGGTTAACAAATTAGGACTAAAAGTAACTTTTCTGTTTCTAAATCAGATCTGTTCAGACATGCTATGTGCACTTGTTCTCATCAAGGATTAACTGCATGACAAGCTTGAACTTTTGACACCAAACTCTTTTGAGATATGGGAGAGCAAAAAAAGGTCACAACACTTCCATAAAACTGAAACATGTAAATTTTTCACAACATCATCACTCAAAAATGACTCCCCTTATTTTCTTCGACCTTTCCAAAATAACCCACCATTGATCTAGGACTAAGAATGAGAAATAACAACTCGGATGTGCATTTCCTCCCTCTTGGAAGTTTAAACGGGTGAAAATAGGCCTTGGAATACAGTAGTTGATGTTACCTTCACTTGGGAGTTGCCACCTAAACTACAGTGCAATAGCATCTAATCTGAATTCAGAGGCGACAGCCAGACATCATCCAATAACAAAATTGTGTATTTCAGAAAAAGGAAAAGCTAGCTACTTGCTTTTCTAGCTCCTTGCAGATGCTGGATGCATTACTACTTGCAGATAGTTTTTTTTTGTCAAATGAATGACAACGATGAACAGGAGGTAAGGGGTAAAAAATAGGAATACGTTTTTTGGTACACCACTGTCCTGAACCACAAATAGGAGATCATTATAAAAAGATGTCTCTATTGCAAATTAATAAAGTTTATAACTTACTCAATTTTCTATGATGCTTTTCTCAGGGATGATGCTAACTATTAAATAGTAAGTATGTAAATGACTAGATAAACATCTGAAACAAAATAAATCAATATTTACAAAATGCAGAAATAATGAAAGCCTGTGTTTAAAGAAGATCACCGTTCAGGGATTTTTGGCTTGATCCACAGCACTGCATTTTTTCCCCCCAGTACCTAGCTGTGGATTATGGTGGAGTAGCTCATCATTACAGTTCACACTTTCAAATCAACTTTTGGTTCACTTTCCTTCTGTAAGTTTTCCAGCCCCATGGAAAAAAGAAGGGGGAATATGGGTGTGAATACTTAATTTGCTTCTGGTTTCCTGTTGAATAATGTGATAGCTACTGAGTTTTAGGCTGTGTTCATGAATGAAATAAAATGGTCACCTAAAGACAAGGTAGATGTAATATTTCAAATTTTGAACTTTTCCAAAGAGCTCTAACTTACTCTACCAAGACAGGCTTTAATTAACTATATAAAAAATTCTGTAATTTTACAGCATTTTCAGGGCTATCCTAAAAGGGTGATTAATTCATATTCTGCATTTGAACAAAAACAGAATTTAAAAAGTAACTTTGCATAATCATAAATTATCAATAACTTACTAGAACATAGGACTAAATCTGTGAATTAAGTGTGGGAGTGCTAGAGATCTAAAGCTCACTGGAAGCTGGGCTGAAACTCATTATGATTTTAGTAAAATTTTTACTGAATTTGTTTCACTAAAGCCATGAAACATTCTACCAGAAATCAGCTAGTGATATTTTAATTATTTTTTCTCAGACACACGTGCCCAACCCCCTACTTCTTCCAAAGGGGAAAGACTTTTTTTTTCCCAAACTTACAGTACTCTAATGTGAGTCCCCTACTGCACACACTCACAATAAACTACCTTTCTCTGTTCAATGTTACAGAACACCTTTCAGACACTAAGATCTTCCCTGACCAAGTAGCTCCTTCTCCAGAGCTGCCCCATGGCCCCTGCCCCTGTGGCGGGAGAGCCAGGCAAGGGCCGTGCGGCTAGGCCACACAGCTGTGTTCCTGAGAGAAAATACTGTTGTCGGCAATTTCTGCATAAACATCAACCTCCCGCTCTTTTGCCACACATCCAGCCCAGAAGCTGAAAGGGAAAATCACCTCCTTACCACCTCATGGCTTCCTGTGGGGGATGAAGCGGGTAGCTGTCCCTGAGGGCTGCCAGGGCGGGAAGGCAGCGCTGGGTGGGTGCCTGGAGCTTGGGATACTGCTGGGGTCAGCCCCTTGCCACGCCTGGGGAGGCCTGGGAGGGAGGAGGCCCCTGCAGAGACCCCTCTCCCCAGGCCTTGAGGAAGCGGGGCTGCGTGGAGAGGCACTGCATGCTGCCGTGTCGGCAGGAAGGGGCCTGTCCTGCAGAGAGCGCGGTTTTGTGCTAATTTGGTATTTGGATGTTTTGATAAAACACAGCCTGAGAGAACAGAAGCTTTCTGGAGGCATTTTTTTGTGCCCGCCGTAAGAAAAGGTGGTGGTGGGCGCTGGGACTCTCCCATTTCAGAGCTGTCGTTGACTCAAGGTTTCAATCTGGCATACCCATATTTTGCAATTTTTAAAAAATTTTAACATAATATGGACGTTTATGGACGCATCACTGAATATCTGTCTCTGACTATTGTTTCTTGATCTGCTAAACCAGAGTATCACTGATTGCCTTACTGCTGCTCTGCGTTTGGATTCAAGTAGTGCATGCCTTACATATTTATGTCATGAATGACAGATAAAAATCATCAGCTTCCTTCTTCCTGCTGTTTTTTATCCTTGTGTTGCTATAGCAAGCATGTGATGGGGAATTAAGTATGAGCATAACAACAAGAAAATATTACAGCACCAATTCATCAAAAGTACAAAACTAACATGTAACCAAACCTCAGCTTTCCTCAAACTTGTTTATACAGCTAGAATAACTTCGAGAAAATCTGTTGCCCAGAAAGCTTCATTTGAAGCATCAGCAGTTATCAGCTCCTTTTTCTCGTTGACATGCTCCCTATACAGAAATAGATACCAGGCTTTCTCAGGTCGGGATATGTTCATGGTTTATATGAAAGGTACTGTTACTTCATGTGAAAAGGACAGTTGAGTTAATTAACTTTTTTAAAAACTGTAGTGACAACTCAAATTTGAAGGACAGCCCACTTGGCAACATTCCCTAAACTGACTCTTAAAATGTTATGGAAATGTTGAGGAAAACATTCTTTTTAAGTATATTCATAAAGTCAGTGCACAGAAAGAAGTTTCCCTTTGTGCACCCTTCCCAGTTCTAGTATCCCTTAAATCCAACACAAAAATGTAGCAAGCAGCACTAGCAGAGCTTCACCTTTCATGCACTGTGAGCTTTATATAAAAAGCCAGATCTCTGACTGTTTCAAAGGGAATATTTTCTACAAGACTTTTGGTTTTGTACTGTAATGATCTTCACTTTGATAAGCTTTTATGGCTGTCAACATACTGATTGTTCACGCTATGACACAAGGTTTCTACAAACAGCAAATAAGAATCACCAGAATATGAAGAAAAAATATAACTAAGTTATATTACAGTCAAAATATTGTGACATTAGTTAATCTTTATGTAAGTACTATAATATCTTCCACTACCCAAATTTTTAAAGATAAAGTGCTCTAAAAATATCACTACATTGAAGTTTGAAAAAAACCCTGGTCAAGATACAAGACTTCAGAGTGAATTTACAATACTGGCTGAGAGTGAAGTGCATAATTTTCTGTGAATAAGTAATATTTGGGATGCTAGATCATAATAAATGCATAGTTCTTTAAAATTATTGTTTAAATCTGACCATAAGATCTCTAGACATCTGCATAATAATAAACCCCTTATTTAGTACAGCTATGAAGTATTAATTACTGTCTACCATCAAAAAGTTAATGTTTATTAAGTTAATAGATGTTAATTTTGTTTTATTTTGAATTCAAAGATAAAGGAGTACTTTCTAATGAAAAACCATGTCATGCTTATTTTTAATGTCCACCATTGTAAAGATGTAAAAATCTTATGAGATTTACACTACTTCTGAGTAGCGTTGGCATCTTTACCTGTGTATGCAGCTTCTCTTTTCAATAAATACCTCTACTGGTTTTTTTGTAATGTAAATTTAGAATTTTATCTGACTCCTACCTGAATGATAGATATAGTAATCCTATAAATTTTGTATTTTTGGTTACAAAGGCAACCAAATTCAAGAAGGTGTGAAATTTCTCAAAGGCATACTAGAATACAGCTAAGAAGTCCTTGGAGGCCTTGGTGTATTTTCTATCAGATAGCTCTAGGTATATTGCTTAGCACATAGGCTATCTACTCATGCAACAGAAGTGTCTACTGTTTTCCATTCACTGTGTGGGTAGCTGAGACACCTCATTTGCTTGGTGCCAAGTTTAATTGTGGCATTGTCTTAATTAGACACCTGAAGTGATTGGTTTGGGTCTTGATCAAAAGCTGTGGCTAATTTTCTTTCTGAGACAGACTGGATGATCTACCTGTTTGCTCTGTGCACCCAGGGAGAAGACTGGCAAATAATATGCAAGACAATGTCTATTCTGGACTTCAAAGATAATAAGTAAAGTTGCTAATGATTTAACATCAACAAAGAATGTCCACACAGGAGATTCCATGTGTGAGTTATGCCCAGCAAATCCTCTGTGTTCAGGTAAAAATCCCTTGAATCTTTCTTCTATAGCAGCAGTTACCTGTGATAATCCAAAGAGCTTCCCTTTTTTTTTTTTTTTTTTTTTTGGAAAAAGAGCCAGCACTGTTAAAAAGCCTTGTGGAATCATGCTGAGCCTCCTTAAAACCCTGCAGCTAGTCCTATGCATATTCTTATTGATAATCTGTCCTGGTTTCAGCTGGGATAGAGTTAATTTTCTTCATAGAAGCTAGTGTGAGGCTATGCTTTGGATTTGGGATGAAAAAATGTTGATAACATGCTGATGATTTGAGTTGTTGCTGAGCAGTCAAGGACAGCCCAGCTTCTCGTGCTGGCCTGCCAGCGAGCCAGCTGGGGGGGCACGGGGGGCCGGGCAGGGCTGGCCAAAGGGATATTCCATACCATACGATGTCGTACTCAGCATATAAAGCTGGGACGAAGAAGAAGGAAGGGGAGGGGGGATGTTTGGAGGGATGGCATTTGTCTTCCCAAGAAACCATTACGCGTGATGCAGCCCTGCTTCCCTGGAGATGGCTGAACACCTGCCTGCCCATGGGGAGCAATGAATGAATTCCTTGTTTTGCTTTGCTTGCGTGCGCGGCTTTTGCTTTACCTGTTAAACTGTCTTTATCTCAAACCATGAGTTTTCTCAGTTTTACCCTTCTGATTCTCTCCCCTGTCCTCCCAGGGAGGAGTGAATGAGCGGCTGCGTGGTGCTTGGTTGCTGGCTGGGGTTAAACCACGACATAAACTAAGGCAGCAGATACAGAATTTAGAGGGAAATTGAAATGATTCCTTGCAAGGTGAGGAGTGCTGTGGTGGATTTACTACAGGATCACAGAACTAACAGTTTGAAAAGTTACTGGAAAGGGCCCAAACTACAATTCTCAATCTCCACACTCTTAACTCCTATAGACTTTGGAGAAATTTGGATCAAGCCTTTACTTGACGATAGTGTATCTTCCAAGTATAAAAATAACTCATTCACCTAACTCAGCGATAGAAGGCAATGCTGACTGCAGAAGAGAGTCTCATTCATTCTAAATAAAACTTAAACATTTAGAATTAAAATAGATGTGATTTTTTTTATTATTTTCTGTGTTTAAAAAATGATGCTCATGACAACAGTCTCAGCTACAGCTTGAAGGGAAATTGATTTGTGTAAAAAGTCGTAAATGTCTTGGTTCCATTTGTTTTAAAATTTGTTGTTACAGTGATCAGTTTGTTGACAGAACATCTGCTCATTTCAGCCGTTGCAAGCTCAAATCTATATTCCACTTCTGTTCTGTTTTCAAGATAGAGTATCTTGACATATTTTTGGCTCTACAGTCATATTCAGTGTCAAGAGAAAGTTTTTCGTATTTGTCTGTTGCTCCTATGAAGCACTCATGGAACTGATCTTTCATACACATTTTCCCCAGATGTTAATTCGAAACCTGAAGCCTCCCAAATGTGTACAGAACATCCAAATTAACTCCAAGAAGTCATTGAAGACTTACACTTTTCACCAGCACGACATCTTTGGAAATCATTACCACTTCGGAATAAGTTCTAAGTCTGTATCTAACCAAGTCTTTGAAATATCAGAGACTGCCTACACTGATAAATTAAACAGGGCCAGTGAGCCCTCTTAGGCTCTGGGGCTCATTAACACAGTCTACCTACATCTGAAGAGCCTATGCTCCTCAATCACTTTGGGGTCCCACATCGTGTTCATGTGGTCCTATAACATAATCGTGTTTATTTTTTCAACTCAGGGGATCTGTGAAGGCTATATTGCTGCCTCTCAGCATGGCTCGGCTATTATGAAACTGAGGGCACAACTTGTTGGCACGCTGGAGAGTTCAAAGGTACCAAGAATGCCAGGGTAATACTGCGGGACTGCGTATAGCAGGAGCCAAACCTGGTGCAGGCTGCCCTTACTGATCCCTGGTTTGCACTGTCACTGGGCTGTGCACAGACACTGTCCCAGATGGTGCTAGCGGGTTGAGGCCTCAGTTGTCACAATAAAGATACCAAAAATAAAACTGTATGAACGATGAGAATTGCAGTGTTTGAGGTTGCTCTTTGTACTATTTGTCAAGAAAGTACCATTTTATTGATATATTAACCTCTGGGGGACTTATTAAAACCAAATAATAGTTTTTACAATTGCTTTCTTCTTCCACAAGAATTTTTTAGATGTCTGAATAATTTAGTAAGTTTCATGTTTAAACAAAATGAGAAAGTGAAATCTAATTTTTTCAATACTGATCTTACAGATACATTAATGATAATGAAAAATGTTCAAAATAATTTTGTTCATATTTAAGTTTCTAAAAATATAAATTACAATTTATAAACCAAGCACAATTTCCATTTGTAAAATTAAAAAAAATTGAGAAAGAGAAATCAATAATAATTTCAGAGGATATGTTTTGAAACACTTTTCAGATATGGAAATGTGTCAACAAAGACCTTGTCTCAGTAACTAATTTGTGTTTGACAAATCAGCATTTTCTGTTTCTATTGATCTGTTAGACTTATAACTTCGGTGTCATTCTCAGTACTGTATTTTTCTCTCTCTTTGATACTTTGTCTATGCTTTCATTCTCTTTTCCTCTTTGTTCTAGTCAACACTTCTCTCCACACTCACCCAAATTATTGTTCTTGAAGTGATCTTAATCCTGTCATTCACATTTTTCCTTTAAGTCATTTATTGCCTTTAACAAAATGTAGTTTAAGTATTCCCATACCCATTTTCAAATTGTTGACAAAATCATATTTCTGTTCTCTTTTCATTTGAAACCCCATTTTGCTCATGTTCCTCCCAGTCACCTTTGCTTTTGGCTTTACAACTTTTTTCAAGTTGTCCTCTCCAAATTCTGATCTGTCACGTCCTCTGGACATAGCCTTTATTAAAACACAGTTCTTTGATCAGTTCTTTGTATATCTACTTGTTATTAGTCATATAGAAACTAGGGGAAAAGAGCATGCTAAAAAATATCAGTTAATATATTTACTCCATCTTTTTTTTCTTATTTTTCTGTTTATGTTCAAAACACCTATTCTTTAACTGTCATCAACCTCATGATTTCATGTTCAGCATCCAAAAGAAAAAAAAAATTGTGCTAACCATGCATGCTGACTATGCCTGCAGGATCAAGTTCTTCACTGAATATACTGATGTCTTGGTTTTGGCTGGAATAGAGTTAATTTTCTTCCTAGTAGCTGGTATAGTGCTGTGTTTTGGATTTAGCATGAAAACAATGTTGATAACACACTGATGTATTAGCTGTTGCTAAGTAGTGCCTACACTTGTCAAGGAGTTTTCAGCTTCTCATGCCCTGCCAGCAAGAAGCTGGGAGGGGGCACAGCCAGGACAGCTGACCCACACTGGCCAAATGGATATTACATACCATATAACGTTATGCTCAGTATATAAACTAGGGTGAGTTGGCTGGTGGTACTGTGGCTTGGGAACTGGCTGGGTCAGTGGGTGGTGACCAATTGCATTGTGCATCACTTGTTTTGTATATTCTTTTATCATTATTATTATGATAATAATAAATCATTTTGATTTTTATAATATCAATACTAGTAATAATAATAATAACAACAATAACAACAACAACAACAACCACCACCTTCCTTTTCTGTCCTATTAAATTGTCCTTATCTCAACCCACGAGTTTTACTTTTTTTTCTGATCTCTTTCCCCAGTCTCGTGTGTGGTGGGTTGAGGAGTGCGCAAGCAGCTATGTGCTGCTTATCTCAGCTGGGTTTAAACCACAACAATTGAGTTTACAGACTTCTAAATGTAAATGGATGATCCCTTCACGCTGCTTTTTATTTAATAGCTTACATTGCAACAAGATACAGGACAAGGATTCTATTTTGTCTTCCGCCAAAGAGTTATCAAACCCACATCTCATAAGCTATCATCATCAATCTACTATTCTTTTCTTATACAAACACTCTTCCTGTTGTAGCAATTCCACTCTGTAGAGAATAATCAAAGATCGTAGTGGCAGAGAGAAGTTAGAATGAGAATACTTTTCTAGCTTATTGACTCAGCTACTCAAATCCTTTCCACTATGATGGCTGGTTAAGAAAGTTCCATTGGGCACTTAATCGCTTAGTAAAATGCATAAAAAATTTTCATAACAAAAACTGCACCTAGCAACTTCCCTCACTGTACAGAAACTTTAGCTATTAGGATGGACTTTTATACCCACACTTCTGCATTCCCTCTGAGCTAATCAATATTTAATAATTTCATGCAAAGTAGAGTATCTGAGACAAGACAATGGGAGCATTCCTATCTTAGGATATTTCATTGGCTGGTACTTAGAGCATTGCTCAGAGAGTGGAATACTCACACCTATGTCTATCATCTCCTCAGGATTTTTTCTAATCATTGAATTTGCATACAGAAGATTATGTGAGGCTTTAGCAGAAACTTGGAATAATTTCCAGGTCCAGCTCTCCCTCTCCCTTACTGGGAACTCAGAACACAGTTCAGAAAATTAATTCTATAAAAGTTGACAACTTTTTAATTCCAGCTATGATGGGGCCCTCATACTTCAGAGGAGACTGGAAACTTGCTAGTTCACCTTTAAATAGTGACCCAAAAGAACAGAGTGTTTGGCATGAACCAAATTACTCAGAATAAATTTCACCACTATAAAAGATTTAAGAATACAAGAATATGCTTACCTTCAAATAATGGGAAGTATGCTATTGACTTAAAATAACAGTATGCATCATACACAGTAACCTCAGGAATAAGGATATACCTTGGCTGGTCATGCATCTCAGCTGGATTTTAGATTTTATGACCATGTAATTAGTCTCTGAAAACTCCTCCAAACCTATAAACCTTGAAGTGTTCTTAAAGTAATATTTGTGTGCTCCTATTGTTAAAGATGGCAACCAGACCTACCAAAATAGCCCCTCTGAGCTACTTCCACCTTTTCTAGCCAGAGAGAGAATGATGTGATCTTGTTTACTTGCTCCTCTGCAAAACTTTGCTTCCATGTTCACTGCTTGCAATAGAGCACTGAAATATCACAGGTTACTGTGGAGGATTAAGACATTATTCTTCTCTTCTTCCTTGAAGCTCTTAATTAACATTTCTACCAAACTGTTTAATTTATCCTACCTAAGGCTGGCTTCCCCTATTACAGCCTTCTACAGATGGTGATAAAACTTCATACATCATTTAATGAGAAATATTACGTTCACAGTCTCTTAACCGATTTAATACTATCCCCTGCCTGCTAGCATTTTTTAAGATAAGTTAGGGTTGTTATTGTTTGAGAGAATGGTCACAGGCACTAACCAAAGACAAACTGCAGGGCTGCAAATTCTGAACAGTTTCCTATGTCCAAATACAATGTCTAGAGTCCTGTACAAGGTCAGATTTAGCTTAATAAGAATTATAACATGCTTTCAAATGAGATCCACAAACATCAACTGGTTTCCAAAAGTAGATCACCGTTTTGCATGATGACTTCTGTTGGCTGTCCCTTCAGTATTTGTGAATCCTCTTTGAGGACATTTAACTCCACATGGACCTGCACAGGGAATATACAATCTAGTCAATTGTAACAGAGGGGAAACCAAGCTTGAACAGGTGCTGAAAAGATGATCAGAGTAGTAGAGTGCCTATCATATGAAGGATGAGTATAAGTGCTTATCCTCTTTAAGTTAGCAAAATAATGGTTAAGAAGATGTATAGTGGGTAAGACGACATATAATCACTTTCTATAAATAATTATGTTTGGAAAAGAATTATATGCCGTGAAAGGAGAAGGACTACTTAAACTAAAGGGCACTGTTGGCAGAAGAAAAATGTTATAAATTGTCCGTGAATAAAATTAGGCTGGAGATTAAAAGTATTCTTAATGATCAGACAGCAGTGAAGATCTGGAACAGCCTCCCAATAGCAATACTAAGGTGAAGAAAAATAAAGCACTCGGAAGCCAGTTCCCATTAAGACAGAGTCTGACCTGTTTATGAAAGTTATACAATTATATTGAGTAACAGAAATTGGCTCCAGTGAACAGAGAGATACATTTTCTATCCTCTTTTTCTGTTTCATCTAATTACTCTGCTCAGGACTAAAAGTTCAGTGTAGCAAGGCTCATTATTTCAGAGCTCTGGTTCTTTTCTTGATTTGTCTCTTAGTGCCTAAACAAGAATCTGTTTTGCTAACAGTCTTAGTTCCACATTTTTTCTCCATCTAGATATAAAGATATTGCATAAGGGAAGACTTTTCAACCTGATTTATTTACCCGGCATGGGAAAATCCCAAAGACTCCAAACATATTACTTATGAATACATCTACTAACCCTTAATACGTAGCCTATTTCTATTAATGTTTCTCTTTTGGAAAAAAAAAAAAAAAAGAAATCAGAGTTAAATGTCAAAACCTAAAAAAATCCAAAATAAAATAAAAGCAGGCAGCTTCAAACATGAAGTGCTATTAAATTAATTTTTGATGAGAACAGAAATATTGAAAAAGTGAGACCTAAAGTTGTGGCCTGTGTGACAGAAAATGAGCTCTTGGGAGCTGGGGAAGAGAATGGGGAGAAGAGGTAGAGTGGGATTTTTTTATCTGCATTTTCTACAAAGATCACTGACAAGAATATCTATTAACTTCCTAATTTGCATAAGTCTTCTGCAACTGAAGCTCTGGTAAGCCTTAAGCATTTAATTTTGAATCATCTTATTCAGTATTTTTCAGCAGTGTATTTACTCTTCCATTCTCTCCCATTTTTTCCAGGCATACTGGTGGCAGCAATCTCCCTGTAACACTGGCTAAGACTATCCCTCATGAAGTTTTCTGGAGTGATTGAGGTAAAAATAAAAATGTTCTGATATTTTCCCCTGGGAGAGTGCGAGTGGTTTCTTTGGCTTAAATAGGCTTTAACTGCATCCCACAGAGTGATGCTTCATAGTGTATTATTAGTGTGATCAAAAAGAATGTTACTAGGAAGAACTGAGTGCTAGCCAATGTTAAGCACTGCATGTATATTTCTCATCTATATTTTACAAATTCAAAAATTTCAAAGTGGAGTCTTTCACAACACTTACTTTGTTCAATATTTTTGCAGATGTTTTTGCCTTGTTGATTTTTTTTTTTAATTACGCATTTTCAATAGTAATATGTAATGCTTACATACTACATTTGCAAGTTCACAAGCACTAACAGAATCAGCTGCAAGAATTTGCAGATTTTGTGGTAGAAAAGTGAGGATCTTCTGCAACCCAAACTGTGGGTCACCTTCAAAGGATTTTGTGATTTCTAGGACTGCTCAATTTCATAGATTCTGAAGGTATATTTAAAATCTACTAGAAGAATAACTGAGCATTATTTCTTCCAGTGAAAATAAGTATAACTTAAAAGAAAATATTCCAGTGAATACTTTGAAAGCATTGTACCAATATTTTGAAAGCATTCTAATTTCTTTATATGCAAAAGAATGAGAAGAAAGTTCCTTTTTTACTAAACAAAACAAGTGGCCATGAGGTTTGTGTTTTGGGACTACAGAGATGAAAAATGGGCATATTTCTTTGCAACTCCTAGGCAATGCATCTGTCACCTGGTTTTCAACAGAGGCTCATTGCCCCACAGTAATCTTTCTTCTAGTAGTCCTACAAAGTCTGATAATGCACTTTTTCTCATTATCAAGCTTGATTTATTGTGGGATTAATTCTCCTACACAGTGTTTAGAGGTCAGAATTGTAGGTGTAGTAATTATGTGTGAAATTATCTGAAATACCTGGAATCAAAATGCAGTGGGCCAAATTCATTCCTGGAGCAGCTTTACTAGTATCAGTGCAGTTAGGCCAAAAATAAATTTGACACTTTAACTTTAGGAATAATGCAAGCAATGCCATTACAAGTATTCAATTATTGTTTGAAGTAACAATATACTTATAACTTTTCTGCTTGTAATAAAATCTGTGAAGTCAATGGGATTGTGTTAATCTCATGTGTTCCACTCTCTTCCAGTGAAAGACATGAAGGGTGGCTGTTAGACCTCCTTAAATACCTTTAATGTGTTCATACCTTATAAAGAGATGCTAATCTTCTTGGCTAATCAAAAAGATGCTTCTGTGTGATGAGTACACTTGTGTTCTTAAGGAAATGCGTAAAAGATACTGTAGATCTACATGTTGGTGTTGTTAATATGGGAATGTCCATCTTAAAATAACTAAAGCTTTACAGCATGATAGTAAATCATTCAATTTGATTGTTTTGAGTAGAACTTGAATGTTAATTGAATTGTCTAGGAATACAAGGACATAAAATGTGATTCTTTTGCAATAATTTCAGTGGCAAAATTTAGCAAACAGCATTTTCATGGATGCAGTGGAATTTTTGCATTCCAGAGTTGTTGATTATGTTCTTTCATATTTCCACATTAATTTGAAAGTAATATATCACATTATAATCTAATTGTGACCTAACCACAATTTACAGTAGCAATTAATTATTTTTCTTCCCTTTTGTCCATTACTATTCTTCAATTTATGTTTCAGAATTCTCCAGTCAAGTGATTCAATATTGCATACACACTGGATTTTGGAAGAGAAAGACATTCAGCTTTTTTATCAGCTAATACTTCTCTGGAGTGACCCAGTCACTGGATTTGATTTCATTTAAACAACTCCTGAAGAAAACTATGCACATGCTAGATAAGTTGGGTCAATTTCAGTGCTGGTTTTTCTGATTTACATTGGTGTCGATAGGAGAATATTCAGTCTGCCAGACAGTATTAGCATACCGAGCCTAACAGTCTCACAAATAAGGTATTAAACTTCTTGTTAAAGCTTTTTCTTTCATGTTTCTAGCTATTTTAAAATTAAGTTTATTTGTGGTACTTCATTCCAGATATTCTTCACCTTTTTCTTGACTCATCTGCTGCATGGGCATTCTCAAGTCCAAGCATTCTACATAGGAAACCTTGTCAAGATGATGACACATAGTTAGAGCAGACGTTCAGTTCTATGTATTTGTTTTCTATCATAATAACATGACATAAATAGAACATACAGCGAGGAACTGAGGATTAAAAAAAAAAAATCAATCTCTCCTGAGACAAACCTAATAACTGGCTCCAAAAGCTCTCATAAATTATTAGCTTCGAAATCACTCAAAGTGTCTGAAACATTGTATGTGTCACTGATGTACTTGAAGTTCACCTAAGAAACTGTATCATCAAAATGTGCCGACAAAAAATGCCAGCAGCTACGCCACCTTGCAATCACTCACATATCTGTTTCAGAGTTATAAAGTGTCAGAGAATGTAATTTCATCTGCTTCTGCTGCATACATTTAAATGTTCATATTCTTACTGAGGAAGGAAGAAGACTAAAAACATTTGTCAGTTCTGTTTCCCCTCCATCTGACTGACTTTTTTTTCCATAAAGCTTACGTTTCCTTGTAAATTAATACAATCTGTATAGAGATAAATATTTTATATTTTCATCTGAATGTATGAGTTGTAAGGAGTTAGTGTCTTTCACGAAAGTTACATCATCTATACCCTCAATGAAGAAACAGAGATTGGTCAAATACCTGTTCAGGAAGAATTGCACAGCTGAGTACAGGGAAGACTGCAAATTTTGGTTCAGTGCTGGAAGTGAAGAAATGCAGTTGTCCATGTAGTGGCAATAAAAGTGAATGGGTCAAGTCAGAGCTGCTGCTGCACTCCAAGAAGGATTCCACAGTATTCCAATGAACAACTGTTTGATCTAAATTTTACGTGTGTCATCAATTGCATAGAAGAAATTTGCATTTGGAATTCGACATTGTATTAACTATTACCTAGTTAATGCATCCAGAGCAATGCCAATAGTACAAAGATAAGTAACCAACTGTGAAGGAAATAGGTCCACCCCATCTAATAGTAAGTAAAATGCTTCATTTCTGTGCTCAGTTTAATACAGAGTAGCTGTTAGTAACCTATGCATTAGATTTCTTTCTTCTCCCTTTCTTTCTTTCTTTCTCTCTCTCTCTCTTTCTTTCCCTCCCTCCTCCCATTTCTCCCCATGAATATAGAGTACCAAAGCGCTTCCTGTTCTGAGCTACAGGACACATGCTGGGTGCAGCTCTTGAAGTTTGCTCACCAAGGGCTAGAAGTAGGCAGCACAGTGAGTTAATGGAAGAATAATTTAAAGTGAGCTTGGGTGGTTGAAAAAAGGACCCACACATAGTTGTAATAAGGTTTGCCTTTTTTGTTTCTGTTAGTAGCTGTTGATACTTTCAGATCTTTCCTTTCAAAATCTATTTCAAATCATGTCTGGAATAGCAAAGTGTGTTTATCTCTTATCTGTCACTTTTTGATCATTTCTATTAACCTTACTCTATGCGTATTGATGATAACTATACAAAGGATAATTAAGTGCAGTTAAGAACAGTAATTTAGAATATGTACATTTATTATTGTAGAGATTTCCATAAATCATTTGAATTTGTCTTCCACAATAGAGAATACTGCATTCATTACAGTTCCTGATTAAATCCAGGACTAATGATACTTATTTTCTCTCTCTCTTTTAAAGAGACTTTCACCATTAGCCTTTTGTACTCCAAGCATACTTTATCCAAGTGCACAAATGTTCTGCTACAATAGTAAAGATGGCATCCTTGACATTTCTGTGGTCTGGAACTCCACAGATTCTGCTTATTTAGCATATCTTTTGCTGCATATAAACAGATACAAGTTTCCATTTCTGGAAATTAGTGTTTTCATATAGTCACTGAATAGCTCCTGTACCAGCAAAACCCCTTACTTTAGTTGTCTATCTTTTGCCCCTGCTCTTCTACTAGACCAGCCTGCCTTTTTATTCATCCTTAAGTCTTACTACTGAAAAAACCTGAGTAAATTTGTAGTGCAAGTAGAATAGAATAGAAATCCAGCTCTCTTGCATGAGGATGAAGATATGCAGCTTACAACTTAAGAAGAAGACACCAAATGCAGAGATCTGGACAGGAAACAGTACCAAAGAATCAGTGGATACTACTCAGTGCACTCTTACCTGGATGCATTTAAGATTGTTAAAACACTCCACACTGTACAAAACCCCTTCTCCTTTATCATGCTGAGTTTGAAAGAAGTCAGCAATTAACAAGAAGAAGTTGATGATAATGGTCTCGTAATTTTGTAGGACTTGAGCAAAACAAACATGAGAGTGCAGTCAGAAACTCAACTCAAGTTGTGTGGAAAAATTAAGGCGAAATTTCAGCCCTCTTAATAGAATCTAACTTGCAACAAAATATATAAGGAAAGAGCTATAAAGCAAGATTTCTTCGGAAATGGCTAGTCCAGTAAGTTCAAAATAGCTTCAACAAGTCTCACAAAACAGAATATAATGTATCTCCTTAGTCAGAAATGGAGAATGAAATTATCAAACTGCTAAAAAGCAGATACAAAAGCAGTTAAGTCTTTCACGTACCATTGCAATAAAACAGCTAATTTCTTATATGAGAGAGGGACAGTGTTTAAGACAAGGGATACCGCAGCTATTGACTATTTGTTTCTGCACTGAAGTTCCAACAATGCTTCTAATTAGCACTGACTTTTGCTGTCCTATTGGTATGGCTGCTTATCCCTAGGGACCTTCCTTGTGACTAGTTTCAATAGCCAAATGATGTGTACATTATAGTGAACATCTTCGCATGACAAAGATCTTTTTGGCTCTCTTAAAAGCAGTTGATTCTCTAATGACAGTATTAAGACCATTTGCAAATACAGCCTCAGAGAGGTAATACATGACTTCTTAACGCTAGATGTAAAGTGTCGGAAGTGTGATTTCAGGACAATTTGGTCAAAACTAGAAAATTTTGTAAGCATATGAAATTGAAAAGAATAATTTTAAAAGTTAGTAAATTCCTTACAGCACCCAGAAAGACAGGACAAGGTTGAACTTTTCTAAGATTTAGAGTGGAGGTAGGTATTATTGTATAGAGTATATTTGTAAAAATATGAGAATCGAGTAGACCAACATATTGATCTGAATCTCTCTTGAAACACAGTTAAAAAAAAAAAAAATCAGCTTTCTCATTTGATTACTTCAGCTCTCCTTTTTCTGAAGTTAACAGCTCTATTGTATGTAACATCATCTTAGATTTTGAATGGGATCTAATTCTACTCTAATTAGCTGGGCTTTAGTTAAATATGTTATGCTTTTTAACTTGAAATTTCTGACATGCAGACTAGCAGCAATTATTTTTCTAGTTTTTTTTAAACTTAACAATTAGTATTTGCAATCAGTCTTTATGCTCTAATCTATATTATGCAAAGCATCAAAAGGTCCAGCTGCACTTTTAGGGTTTCATGCTATTTAATGTATGCTTATTTATTTTTTATTCTATAAAAAAACCCAAAAACCAGATTATAAGAAATATTAATGGTAAAGTGCTAATCCAGACTGGAGCAGGCTAAATCTTATCCCAATACATATCTACACATCTGGAAAAGATGATGGCTTTCAAACCAGAATGACAGGCAAAGACATCGAAAGAAATACTGATGTAGGAACATCCAGAATACTAGATCCAGATTAAGGAACCAGAGCCCAAACAGGTAATGAGTTACCTCCATAGTTAAGAGTAAAATATTTTCCGGTGATTTATTGGCCTTTCCATATAGTGTTCAAGTTCTCCAGGGAGGCCTTATACTTGAATTTTTCCAAAGAATATTGCATTTCAAGACAAACTTTTCCTGTTTGCATCAACAGACACCGAAGATCAATTTCCTTTTAATATTATGAAAAGCTACACTTATGCTGAAATGCTTTTATTTTTTCTATTAAAAAGAGCATAAAAAGAAGTTAAAATGTTAATCTCAAAATGTATTAGCTGCTCTTTGAATTAGCAATCTGACAGGTGTTTAAAGGGGCTTTTAATAACTCACAAGTATGGCTTGTTTGGCTTTTTATGCAACTGAAGTAAAAAATTATAGAAATATAGAGCACACAAAAGCACAGCACAGTTAGTACAACTTTAAGTAAAAGTCTAACATTCTCTCTTGCACTGTGACAGCTTGCTGATGAGAGATTACTTCCCAAGATCATTACTGGAAATAAGTTTGCTAGTAAAAATTAATCTATTGATGCCCACATAGATTTCAATTATTCATCTGTCTTTTTTATTACCTAATACGTGTCGGGTCATTTAGTCATTTGTCTATCCTTCCTTAAAGAAGTATGTTTCTCTGGGCACACAGAAAGAAATAATAGTTTAATAAACCTTAGCTTCATATTTAGGATACAACATTAAAAAAAAGTAATCATTATTTATTTCCTATCCACTGGACAAGTTAAGGAAACTATTGCGTACAATGTTTTCTACAAGTTGCCAAGGTTAGAAAACTACTAAACAGAACAATGCTTAATGTACTAGGAAGACTAGATGAATGCAGTTCTTTTGATTACAGTATTGTAAACTCTTAAAAGTTTGCTCTTCAATCCTTTGTACTATTTGCCAGTTGTGACTCCCACTGGATTAGTTTGCCATCAGAAAATGAATATGAAGGTCCATATTTACTTATTTTTCTGCTTTAACTTCAAGGTAAGAGGAATGTAGTTTTCCCCCTGGCTTATGCCCCAGGGAGAAGATTAATATCATACAAACCCACTTTCTCATACTTATCCTTGTCATACTAAAGTAGTATGAAACTAAAAAGAAATTGTTGTAAAATATTATTTTTAAGGAAATTTGACTGTGATGCTACCCTGTCTATTACCACAGGTTCTTAGTCTGCACCTCTACCATTGGCAGGAGGGCCTTTAACCAGTCAAATACTCGTCTGGACTTTGAAGCCACAGCAAGGATGATACAGATAAAATATTTTTCCCACCAGCCTTTAATGAGATAAAAAAGTTTAGAGTAAGAAGTCCTATACTGTTGGCATGTCTGTTGATCTTAAATCATCATACAGTTTGATACCATCAGCACTGTAAGTTATAATTTACATTTCCTAAAAAAAGAAGGCTGGGAGTTTTTTCAGCATATCAGTATGGGTAAATTTCACATCCACATCTGCTAAGATTAGAGGAGTGGAAAAAGCATACTGCCTCAGAAAATGTTTCTATTTAACAAGCAGTATAATTGTGGCCCTTTCCACAGAAAGACAAGCTTAAGTATAATTTTTTTTTTTTATTTGTCCCAGTTAGAAGATCCAGGCTTCTTCAATCTTTCTTTTTTATCCTTCCTTTTTCTTTCTTTTTTTTTCCCCTTATTCACTTTTGTATATTCTTTCTGAATGTAACATGGTTTACACACTTTTGAGCTGCACAGTCTACCTGTAGGATTGAACAGTAGCTCAAAAATGCCGACTGTTTTTTGTCTTTTTTTTAGGTCTAGATCAAGTAATTTCCATCTCTATTAAAGCATGTTCTAGCTGTCCTTTTTACCAAGACACTTTTATTTTTAACTCCTTGTTTGAGGTTAAAAAGTAGGGTTTGATCAGAGGACAGCAGTTATGCACAAGAGACTGCTCTATGTTAAATTAGAAGGTTTCTCATGCCTTGCATTCCTG